>NC_088339.1:17143333-17447500 GCF_036884655.1 Musa acuminata AAA Group | reverse complement strand
TCAATTGATCGAATAAAATCACATAATTATTATTTAAGAGATAGCGTCCCCTATAGTTATTTTCACCTAAAATATTTGTTTATAAAGATCAATTTTATCTTCATAAATTTTTGTGAACTTATGCGATCAATGAATCAGTTCAGATAAAATCCTAGTACCATCTCCCACATGCCTCCCCCTCCACTGAGTCTGCAAGGAGGTTTAGGAAGAAGAAAGCCAAGTCAGGTATCGATCTCATGAGCCGTGCCCGTTCCTGCAACTGTGATCGGTAATCACCCCTGGTACGAGGCATTTTCTTTTGTCATCGGGCATGTTTCCACTTCAGGCTTCCGTTTCCGGAATCTGTGAAGCAGCGGACGACGGTTGCCGTTGACTACAAATCGGACGGCTTCAATCGTTCCTAATCATGGTGATGGGCCGCCCATGCAAAAGTACAACAAAACTTGGACGGCCGTCCTCCCTTGACACATCGCACGTGTCCCGATCCGAACGGAGTCTACGTGGCTGCTGTTTACGCGGATGGTCACTCAAGCCCAATGACATCATCACGCAAGCCCAATGACATCGTGGGAGATGCCGCCGCGGGTTGACGGTCAACGACCTGTTCTCCCCCCGCGCCCTCTCCGACCAGACCGCGGTTAATCGGAATCGAATGTGTGACGTGGCACGAGGAACGCGTTTTCTCGCGCCACCGCCTCTTTAAGAAGCTTCGACGACTTCCCCCCGTTGCTCGCGTCCTCCGTGCCTCTCACCATTCGCCTTCACTCCCTTCTGAGCTCCAATCCCAATCGATCGCCCTTCTCGATCCTCGAATCCGCAGAGGGATATGGCGGACAACTGCTCGGTACTCGATCCGTGGGTGTACCACTCGGAATCGGCGTGGATCAGCGAGGTCTCTGCCCGCGAGAACGCGGCCGTCGCCATGGCCCTCCAGATCTCCCTCTCCGACACCACCACCTCATCCTCCTCCTCCTCCTCCGCCGCCTCCGCCGACACCCTTTCCTCCCCTCTCCTCCTCCTCCAGCACCAATTCACTCCCCCCTCTTGCTCCTCTGCGTCCGGAGACGCCACCCTTCGCCGGCGGAATGCCCTCGGCCCGGCCCTGCAGGGGCGGGTCTCGAAGAGGAAGTCGCACGCGTCGAAGCGGTCGGCCACCACCTACATCTCCGCCGACCCGATCGACTTCCAGGAGGTGGTGCAGCGGGCGACGGGGTTCCGGCTCGCGGGGGAGCCACTGGTGAAGCCCGAGCCGGTACGGTCTGCGGCGGGCGACCGGGCGGCCCTGCAACAGATCCGCCTGCCCACGCTCGACACCTCGGTGTCTTTTCTGGATACGGGCGCGGTCGGGATCCCGAGCGGGGGCTTCTCGTCCGGGTCACCACCACCTGCCTACGCGCCGGACTTCGACTTCGATCCACTACTCCCGGCCTTCCCTACGCTGGATTCGTGGGGTGTCATGTAGAGGAGATGCTTCTTTAGACGTCATTTCTATGATAATTTATATAATTATTATTTTATAGTAGATTAAACTTATACTTAGTTGATTGAGTTAAAAAATGAAAATGCTAATTATATTTCTTAATGATTCGAATATGCGAGAGAGCAATACACTTATTAAATTAAGAGTATATAATCATAAGGTATCTTAATTAACAATCATACCTCTTAAATTATTGATTTATAATAATTCATTGTAATAATTTACAGAAAATATTTGATAAAATTTCATAAAACAAACTATACTAAACCTAAAAATTTATTTAAATTTCACCATCAATTTTTAATAATTCACTCAATATATAAATGAACTAGTTAGTATAATCAAACCATCACACAATTCTATAAAAAAATTTACTTCCCTATTCTAGTTAATCAAACGATCTTGAATTATCATAAAATTTTATAAAAAAATAATAATTATAAAAACTAAATATACACCAAATTTTAATTTCAAATTGAATCATTTGGAGGCTAAATTATCCTCTTAATTTACTACTAATGCCTATTCTATTCTACTAAAATTAGGTTGGGATTGTCTGAACTTATAAACCTCAAATCTTATTATACAAAGGTGGTAACTACTTAATTATAAATCTCATAGAACCCTGAGAAAATCTTTTAAAATATATCAAAAATATAAAACTTAATTATATACCTAAGGGGTTTAATTTAGCTCGAATAAAATCCCTTCTTAAAAAAAAAGAAGGAGATTTTAAGTACCTCATATTAGGATAATAACAACTAGATGCATGAATCTTAGATTAAAGTCATACTAGAAACCTTAGAATCACGAGGATTCATACAAAATATATTCAAAAATAAAAAATATTTAAAGTCTAGGTTACTTAAAAGTAGCTAAAAATATTAGCCTATTATTTGTAAAACCAAAATGTTACGTATAGCAAGGGATGAATTAGGTTTTTCTTATCTCAATATTTCTTAGAACTAGGGGTTCTAAGCCTCCATAAGAAAAGCTAAGAGAATGTCTAAAGAATAAGAGAAATGCCTATGAATTATTGAGTTAGTGTCAGTCATAGGTGCTCTGCAAGCCAATCATATGAGTGATAGTACGTGTGACTTGACATGTAGTCTTTTTGCTTATTATTATTTGATATTTTATCACTTTATATTGCATGTTGTATGAATATATTGTGATATCTATGAATCTATGTAATGGAAATCGGATCGTGATGAGATCATGATAATGAGATTGATTCACCTTTAAACACACATCCTAAATAATCCCGGTCATAGGTTACTCGAGAGGGACATCGAGATAACTGGACAAACTGGTATGTTATATACTCATCCATATGATGAATACAATTAGTTTCATAGTTGTTCATGTGGGGACACTAGGAATACAATGCAGGTGCTCATTGGAGAATGAGTTCACTAATTGATCCGTTCATATAAAGCTGGATGGTTGATGATGCCTTATTATCAGACAACAAATTTATGGTCCTAGTGGTCTATCTAGTTCTTAGACTCGAGACACCAAGGATGTCCTATATGAGTACTTCACTTTTGATATCAGACTTATAGGTCTGGAGGTTTCAAATCTAGCACAACTAGTTTATCGGGAGTGGTAGCCAACCTAGGAGGATCATCCTCTCTTAATGTTATAAGAAGAATATTCTATGTATTCTTACTTAATCAAATCCTTAGCTAGGGTCATTCAGATTGAGAGAGAAAGATTTCTCTAGTAGAATCCGATTAGAGCGAAACTCGAGTAGAAACTATATAGGGCTTAACAATACCATGCTCGGTATACGGTCTCTCGGGTATTAGATGTTGAATCTCATATTTTGATGATGAAATCAATTAATGAGTTTATGATCTAATATGCCTTTTCAGTGATATAGGGCTAGCTTCGATCATGAAGAGATAATTAAAACAAGAAGAATCAATGTTGGGCTAGAGTGGAACATATCAAAAGATTAGACATCGAGCCAAAGGATCAATCGACATGTCGGTAGAAGGCTTCATGTCATGAGTTTGGGCATCAGGCTTAGAAGAGCAGACATTGTGCCGAGGAGATTGAAATTGTGGAGGTCCATATGTTGATTGGGCAAAAAGTCACAAAAGAAGACGATGCGCCGAAGGATTGGACGAAACGTCGATGAATCAATGACATGTCGGACAACATGTGATTAATACTTTATAATAATTATCTAGACCGAAGTAGTTTTAAGTTATAATTGAGTTGAAATTAGGCCAACTTAATTAGGGACCAATTTAGCCTATGTTGGAGGTATTTTGGGCTAAGAGAAAGGCCTATTTAGTGATCCAAATGTTGGGTTAGGCAGTGGCACTACCAGAGGCTCAATCTCCAAGACATAATCTCTAAGACTATGTCAAACGGTAGGTACTGCAAGTCTAGGTGATGGTATCACCCAAAAGAGTCTCCTAGACCATGTCAAGTAGTGGTACCACTAGACTGAGCGATGGTACTACCCAATGTCAGTGCTGCAAGCAGTAGTACCACCCAACATAAGCGGTGGTACTGCTAGGACCTGAGAAACCTAGGATGAGATCTTTTTTTGCTCTAATTTTGAAGCCATTTGGGGTCTATAAATAGCACAGCTATTCTTGAATGAAGATGAAAGAATTGAGCAGAAAAGGAAAAGAATTATAAGTTAAAAAGTGTTGTAATCTCTCTAAGTTTAGTGAGTCTCTTCTTCCGAGAGTTGGAAGGTTTCTAAGGAAGGAGTGAGGTCTAGAAAAAATAGAGGTGTAAAAGTTCTCTCCTGAGCTTATCAAAAGAAGGAAGAGTTGTAAGGGTAGTTGATCTTCGCCCATTGAATGAAGATTGGTAGTGGAAGCTGGTGGTCTCGAGTGAAGAGGAATTGAGAGTGGATGTAGATCATGATAATCGAGCTACTATAAATTGGTGTGTTTTCTTTCTTCTCTGCCATATACTTACTTTGCAATTGATTTACTTCTTCATTACTTTAGCTACACACTCTTATAAATATTTTTAAAGTTAAACACTTTTTGATATGATATTATCGTTCGAAGTTTTCTAACTCGACGTAATTTTACGTACACACTAATTCACCCCTAGTGCCGACTTAATCCTAACAGTTGGTATCAGAGCCATGTTTTTCTCATTTAGTTTAACACCTAAGAGAAATGACTCTTTTTTATCTTCAAGAGGGTCTTTCTATCACTCATCCTCCTATGTTTAATGGGACGGGCTACACTTATTAGAAAACTCGGATGAGCATTTTCTTGCTTTATTTGAACTTTGATTTATGGAATATCATTGAACTTGATTTTCAAACCCCTGCTAAACCTATAAATGAATGGAATGACTTTGAGAAAAAGTCATTTTCTTTAAATGTGAAAGCTATGAATGTTTTGTTATATGCTCTAGATAAAAATAAATTTAATCGGATTTCTATTTATGAAACTGTGCATGACAGTTAGCACACTTTTAAAATTACACATGAAGACACTAATAGAATTAAAGATTCAAAAATTAATCTTTTGATGCATAGTTTTGAATTATTTTGAATTGAACCAAGTGAAACATTGGAGACATGTATATTCGTTTTACGGATGTCGTCAATAGTTTAAAAGCACTTAGTAAAGCTTTTTCTAATTTTGAAATTATTAATAAAATATTAAGACCCCTTACAAAAAGTTAGGATCCGAAAGTGATAACAATACAAGAAACAAATGAGTTGAATAATTTCTTTCTTTAAGAACTTATCGGGTCTTTAATGACTTATGAAATGACATACAAGACACTTGATGAACATAAGAACAACCTTCCAAATAACATGAAGAATTTGACATTTAGAACAAAAGAAGACCACTCGAGTGAAAGCTCAAGTGATGATGACTTTGAACTCCTCACAAGAAATTTTAAAAAGTTCATAAAACAAGAATAAAAAAAAAATGAACTTAAAAAGAAGAAGCTACCAAAGAAGAAGAAAGCACTTAAAGGCTACTTAGGACAATTCAAGTGCATCCAAAGATGAAGAGCAAATTGATGAAGATGAAGTGGTAAACTTCGCTTTGATGGCTCTTGACAATGAGGTTGTTGAATCTCAAATTTTGATGATGAAACCAATTGATAAGTATTTATGATTTGATATATGTTTTGAGTGATGTAGGAAGCTTCAATCAAGGAGAGATAATTGAAGTAGGAAGAATCTATTAGTCCTAGTGGTGTATATGATCCTTAGATTTGAGACACCAAGGATGTCCTGTATGAGTGTTCCACTCTTTGATACCAGACTTATACGTTTGGATGTCCCAGATCTAGCACAGCTGGTCATCGGGAGTGGTAGTCAATCTTACGAGAGCTATTGAGTGTCGATAGAGGATCATCCACTCTCGGTGTCATGAAAGGAATGCCCCATTTGTTCTTGCTCAGATAAATCCCTGGCCAGGGTCATTCGGATTGAGAGAGAAAGAGTTCTCCGAGAGAATCTGATTAGAGCAAGACTCGAGTAAAAACAATATGGGTCTGACAGCACCATGCCCGGTATACGGTCTCTGGGATATTAGATGGATGAGGGACTATAGGTACACAATAATTGAGGATAGACAGGTCCAATGGATTAGATTCCCCTGCATCATTTGGGGACTACGGTGTAGTGGCCTAGTACGTTCGCAATCGATAAGTCGAGTGAATTATTATGGAGATAATAATTCACTGAACTACAAGGAGTTCTGACAGGTATGACTCATGGCTAGCTCGATATTGGGCCTAGAGGGTTATACACATATGGTAGGTATTGTGAAGAGTAGAGGTTCGGATATGAGATATCTATCGGAGCCCCTATCTTATTGGATATCCAATAAGCCCCTAAATTATTAGATCCTATGGATGAGATCCGATAAGAGCCCATGAGAGATTATTGGATAGAAACCCACTAATTTAAGAGGTTTTGATAGTTGGATGGAAATCCAATACCCAATAGGGGAGGATCCATTAGGGTTAAGTTGATAGGGGACCTCTATAAATAGGAGAGAACTAGTTGTTCATAGGCTAGAGCCTTTTGGTTGCCTCTCATATTCTCTTCCCCCTCTCTACCTCAGAGTAGGCATGGAGTTTTGAGGAGCGTCATCGCAGCCCTACTGTGTGGATCACCGCTAGAGAGGAGAGTGCATGACCTCCTTCACCCTTTCCTAGAGATCTGTAGGGATTCAAGGATATTCGATCTCTCTAGGTAATACAATCTATCTCACAAGTGGTTTTCTGTTTCGTAGATTTTTACATACCAATCTTCGTACGACGACAAATATATCTTTGGGAATTGGAGATTTTGTTTTATGTTCTTCCACTGCATATGTTATGTTGCCCCCAAGATTTTCTAACAGTGGTATCAAAGCCAGGTTATTCGTGCAACAGATTGGTTTTGAACTACTTGTGTTATGTTTTGGAGAAGCTTTTGACGTCAAAATCATTGACGCAAAAGCAAGAAAGGGCGGCAACTGTTGTTGCCCTTGCTACCATCTTCTTGCAGGTAGGTCGCCTATGTGAAGCAGCTGTTGCTACGCGGAATTATAGTCACAGGCGGCAGCACCTATGGGCGTCGCATGAGGGCACAGCGCCCGCGAAGGCCATAGCCTACGGGCACAACGCCCGCAAGAGGGGGCCTCGGCCCTTCCTCGGCTTTGCCGAGGAAGGCTACAGGCATAGCAGCCTGCAAGGGTAGCACCACCCGCAGGGGCGCCCACCTGCAGGGGCGACGCCGCCCACGTGCGAGCTGCCCGCAGGCAGCGGCAGCAGCAGCGCCCCCGCCCCCTGCCGCACAGGCTGCCACCGGTAGGGTGGCAGCGACGACATAAGCAAGGGAGGGTGAGAAAGAGGGTTAGGGTTTTTGGGCAAAAGATAATTTTGCCCTTGTGAATTTATAAAAATTTTGTTCTATCCTTTTATCCAAATTACAAAAATACCCTCAGAATTTAGAAAATTTCATGTATGTCTCTGAACTCAGAAAATATTAATTAATTAAAAAGTTTAATTGATTATTATTTTATTATTATCTAGTAGTCCTACATGATGATGATTTATACATATGATGTATGATGTGTGGATGGTGTTAGGATCAAGAGCACTAAGAAGGGGGGGTGAATTAGTGCAGCGGAAAACTTTCGACGATTTAAAATGACGTTCGTACGATAAAAATGATTTTTATAAGAAAGCCGATTCGAAAATCACTTTAACTTGTGATCAAGCGAGATGCAGTTAAAGTAAAGATATAGAGGCAGTTTGTAGTTAAGATAGAGAACAGAATGTAATTGCAAACTGAAATACGATGTTCGTACGATAAAATGATTTCGGTATGAACGCCGATTCAGAAATTGCTTTAACTTAGATTAGGTGAAGTGCAGTTAAAGTAAAGCTATGGAGGCAGTTTGCAGTTAAGATAGAAAACAGAAAGTAAATGCAAACCGAGATTTAGAGTGGTTCGGTCAATCTTAACCTGCATCCGCTTTTGGTTCCTTCTCCGATGAGGTCACCGACGTCCACTAGAGGCCTTCCTTCAATAGGCGAAGGCCAACCACCCTTTTACAATTTCACTCCTTTTGACGGACTTAGGAGACAACCTTTACAGAAGGCGGTACGACCGCTTGACAGAGCTCAGAGACCGAGCTCTGGCGGTGCCATCGCCTGACTGGGGTGGTTCCACTGCCCAGTCTTGCTCGGAGACTGAGCCCAAGCGGTGCCACTGCCTGACTGGGGCTATTCCACCGCCCAGTTTTCCTCGGAGACTAAGCTCCTGGGCGATGCCACCGCCGGCTAGGAAATCTGGGTCCGAATGGGCTGATCCATTCGGCCCAATTTGGGTCTATCAAGGGCCCAATTGCCCCCAGATTAAGTTAATGGGATCACCTCCCATTCCTAGCTTAATCTACATGCTAACTACGATATTTCTTAAGACATTTACTGCAACTTGCTCCGATGCATCAATCGCTTCTTCCGGCGAGCTTCTGGCGAACTTCCGGTGAACATCCGACGAACCCTCGGCGATGCTCCGGCAGACTTCCGGCAAATCTCCTGGACTTGCGACGATCCACTTGGCAAGTTCCGACGAGCTTCTTTGGCAAACTCATGGACCTCTCAGATTTGTTCCCGCAAAACCTCCGACGACCGTCCGGACTTCCATTGAACTCTCGAACCCCCAACGTGATCATGGTCTTGACTTCAGCGTGACTCCTACTGCATGTCTTACTGCCATTGTAGTTAATTCTGTATACTTATCTCAACATATGGATTAGATAACAAATGACAATTGACTTCATCATCAAAATCCGAGATTCAACAATCTCCCCCTTTTTGATGATAATAAATTGATAACGAAGTTAACCTTCACTCCCCCTATCTATATACCATACTTGAGATAAGTTATTCTTGAATTCAAAGCCTTTAAATTCAAGAGATATATTGATAAGTTAAGATCATTTATCCTTATCAATACTCCCATCATGATTCCTATCATGATGTATTTCTCTGAAAATGATGTCAAGGCTTGACATCCATTTTCAGGTTTTACATTTCAAATGTGAAAGATAGCAATTGTAGCAATTCATCATATTGCTATTTAAGGCTTAACATCCATTTTCAGGTTTTACATTTCAAATGTGAAAGATAGCAATTGTAACAATTCATCATATGGCAAGATATCAACATGTAAAATTGTGATGTAAGTTCTTGATATCTTAACAAAATACAAATATTTCAAGTGTTTAGCAATCATAGCATTTCATCACTTGACAAGATATCAATTTGTAGAATTGCAATGTAAGCTCTAGATATCATAACATAGTGCAAATATGGCAATAATATAGTGCAAATATGGCAATCATAGCAATTCTATTACCAATTTATCATATATTTCGATGCAAGCTTTTGATATCTCAACATAATTCAAATTTAAGTATGGCACTCATAGCATCAATTCATATATTTCTCATTCAAATATGGCACTCATAGTATCAATTCATATATTTCTCCCCCTTTGTCATCAACAAAAATGAGAACTATATAGGCAAATTTTAACTAGGTTTATGTCATTTTTCAACAATGAGTGATAGGATACCAATTATACAAACATCTCAAGGAAAACATGACATGGAGGTAACTTTCATTACTTCTTCCTCTTTATTTGTTATTATCTTTTTGCATGAAGGAGGAAAGCCATTTGTGAGCTTACTCGAATGAAGTTAAAATTGATAAGATATTAAAGCACGCTTCATTTTTACAAGGATCAAGATATGTGTGTGAATCAAATCCTTGCACGTAAAACTCTTTCTCAAAAGATATAAAACTATTTCTCAAAAGATATAAGAAGGAATCATCAAATCCATTTCTCGAAAGATATTTTTCACATGATAAGTCTATGAGAGATGCATTTGCTAGTTGATTCCATATGTCAAAAATCAATAATGTGAATCAAACTCGATATGACATATGTTTATTAAGTCCGGAAGAGAATAATGTATCGAGAAAATCCGATTGTTATGATCAAGAAGGTCCGAAAAGGAAATTTAACACTTTCATGCATTTGGATAAGGTTTTGCTATAGATTTTCGAATTCAATCATGAAGATAAAACATGCTTATTATCATGAAAATTTTTGTATCCAAAACACATAATTTCCAACATATAATTAAGACATGTAATTGTGTAAAATCATCATGGCAATTAAGTGATTTGATCATTAAATAAAAAAAGTTCGAAAAATAATCTTAACAAGTTCATGCATTCGGACATATTAACATTCCTATTTCTCTTCTAATGAAATCAAATTGTTCTTCACTTAGAGGTTTTGTAAAAAAATCAGCTAGTTGATACTTATTATCAATAAACTCTATGATTACATCATAATTAGTGACATGATCTCGTATAAAGTGATATCTAATATCAATATGTTTTGTTCTTGAGTGTTGAATGAGATTCTTTGTTAAACATATTGCAATTGTATTATCACATTTAATGGGAATGTTTTTAAGATGGACTTTATAATCTTCTAAGGTGTTTTTCATCCATACAACTTGTGCACAGCATGCACTAACTACAATATACTCAGTTTCGGTTGTTGATAGTGCAACCGAGTTTTGTTTCTTAGATGACCAAGGAAACAAGGGAATGTCCCAAAAATTGACATGTTCCTGATGTGTTTTTTCTATCTAGTCTATACCTAGCAAAATCCGCATCAGCATAAGCAATTAACTCAAAATTCTCAGTTTTTAGATACCATAACCCTAGATTTGTGGTACCTTTAAGATATCTAAGTATTCTTTTAACCGCTTTAAGATGAGATATTTTAGGGTTCGATTGAAACCTAGCACAGAGTCCTACACTGAACATGATATCTGGTCTAGTTGCAGTGAGGTAAAGTAAACTTCCTATCATACCCCTATAAGTTTTTTGATCGAAGCTTTCTCCACTTTTATCAACTTCTAACTTAGTGGAGGTGCTCATAGTAGTGTTAATAGCTTTTGAGCTATCTATATTAAATCTTTTCAGTAGATCTAAAGCATATTTAGTTTGACTAATAAATATGCCATTGCTTAGTTGCTTAATTTGTAAGCTTAAGAAAAAGGTTAATTCTCCCATTAAACTCATTTCAAATTAGAGACTCATGGTTTTAGCAAAAGATTCACAAAGAGATTCATTCGTAGAACTGAAAATAATATCATCAACATAAATCTGAATAATGAGAAAATTATTTTCAAAATTCTTGATAAACAATGTAGTATCGACCTTGTCTTTTGTGAAATTATTTTCAATAAAAAAAGTACTAAGTCTCTCATACCAAGCCCTTGGGGCTTATTTTAAACCATAGAGAGCTTTAGTTAATTTAAATACATGATTAGGGAGGCTATTATTTTCAAATCCGGGAGGTTGTTCAACTTAAACTTCTTCATAATTAAAACCATTCAGAAAAGAGCTTTTAACATCCATTTGAAATAACTTAAAATTATTATTACTAGTATAGGCAAGGAGCATCCTTATGGCTTCTAATCTAGCCATAGGAGCGAAGGTTTCTTTGTAATCGATACATTTTTCTTGGTTGAAACCTTTGGCTACTAATCTAGCCTTGTTTCTAACCACGATACCATATTCATCTTGCTTGTTTCTAAAGATCCATTTAGTACCAATAACTAAATGGTCATTTGGCCTAGGAACAAGCTTCCACACCTTATTTCTCTCAAATTAATTTAACTCATCTTGCATTGCGATAATCCATGAATCATCTTTCATGGCTTCGTCAATACATTTAGGTTCAATTTGGGAGAGAAAAGCGGCGTTGGCACAAATATTTTTAAGAGAAGAACATATTTGAATATCCTTGGGTAAGGATGGGCTCCTTAGGATGAGCATCTACATACTTCCAATCCTTGGGTAAGGATGTTTCGGAAGTGGATGCATCCAAGTTGCTAGTTGGAGAAGGGTTTCATTTAAATTTAAAGAATTGAAATTAACATCTTCATCAAAATCATTTTTCTTGAGTTCGAAAATCTCATTAAAAACAACATGAATGGATTCTTCTATAATTAAAGTTCTTTTATTAAAGATACGAAAGACTTTATAAACCGAAGAATAACCAAGAAAAATTCCTTCATCGGATTTAGCATCAAATTTTCCTAAGGCATATTTTTCATTCAAGATAAAACACTTAGACCCAAAAACTTTAAAATATGAAACATTGGGTTTTTTATTGTTCCACAACTCATATGAAGTTTTGGTGAGTAAGGGTCTTACTAGAACTCTATTCAATATATAGCATGCAGTGTTTATGGCTTTGGCCCAAAAATATTTGGGTAGGCTATGTTCATTCAACATGGTTCTTGTCATTTCTTGTAAATTTCTATTCTTTTTTTCTACTACTCCATTTTGTTGAGGATTTCTTGGAGTAGAGAAGTTGTGGTTGTATCCATTAGATTCATAAAATTCTTGGAAATCACGGTTTTGAAATTCACCACCGTGATCACTTCGAATTGATGAAATCATAAAACCCTTTTCATTTTGAACAAGTTTACAAAACTTGGTGACATATCTAAAGCATTCATTTTTGTGTTTTAAGAAATAAGTCCATGTGTATCTACTATAGTCATCTACAATGACGAAGACGTATTTGCTACCTCCTAGGCTTGATTTAGAGATTGGTCCGAATAAGTCCATATGGATCAATTGTAAGGGCCTAGAGGTGCTTATTTGATTCTTAGATTTGAAACTATCCTTAATTTGTTTTCCTAATTGACAAGCATCACACACATTATCTTTAATGAACTTGATATGAGGAATTCCTCGTACAAGTTCTTTGGATGATATTTGAGTGATTAGTTTCATACCAGCATGACCTAATCTCCTATGACAAAGCCAAGCATCCTCATTCAAAACCGAGAAACACATTTCATTGCAAAGATCATTGATGTCAATGGTGTATACGTTATTATATTTTAATACAATCATAGATGTGTTTTTATGTGGTTTTTCAATGATGCAAGCATTAGATTCGAATTTGACGATATATCCTTTATCACATAATTGACTAATGCTCAAGAGGTTATGTTTTAAACCATCAACTAACAAAACATCTTCAATAAAGAAGTTAGATTTGTTACCTATGGTTCCTTTGCCAATGATTTTACCCTTGTTGTTATCTCCGAAGGTGATATAGCCTTCGTCTATGCTAGTGAGGTTAGAGAATTGAGATGGATCTCCGGTCATATGCCTTAAGCATCCACTATCAAGGTACCATCTATTGCTCCTAGCTTGAGATGGTGTATGTCTCTACAAGAAAGGATAATTTTTAGGTACACATTTAATTTTGGGTGCCTTAAAAACTGATCTACATTGTTTATTATGTTACATAGAGTTTATCATGGTTCCTTTAGGAACCCAAATCAGTTTGTTCGGGCTAATTTTCTTGAATGGACAATGATATGTTTTATGTCCATGTTTGCAACAAAAGTTGCATTTACTTTGGTGCCAAATATGTAAGATAGGGTCTTTTATGAAGGTGGTTGGATTTTGGTGAGGACTTCTCACAAATTCGATTCCACTTCTTTTGGGAACGTGACTCTTATTTGTGAGAATCATGTTCAAAGACTTACTACCAACCTCGAATTTCTTCAAGGCGTCCTTAAGTAGCAAATTCTCCTTTTGAAGAGTTTCTAGATCATGGCATTTTTCACATTGAGCTAAATTATCATGATATTCAGTTTTTAATTTATCAAATTACTAACAAGACTATCATGCTTATTTTTCAGTAATTTATAATTTCTAATGATTATTTTATATTCATCAAATAAGTCATAGAAGGCATTTAATAATTCATCAAATGATAAATCTGCATCAATTAAATTTGTTACCTCCTCTCCGATGGCCATTAGGGCATAATGAGCAACTTTCTCATTGTTGGACTCCTCTTCTTCGGACGCACTTGAGTCATCCCATGTTGCTTTGAGCGCCTTCTTCTTTGATGTTCTCTTCTTGGCTTAGGGACAATCACTTTTGTAGTGTCCCGGCTTTTTGCACTCGTAGCAAATGACTTGGTCCTTTTTGAGTTCAAATTTATTTTTTTGTGTTAATTTTAAACTTGTTTCTCTTAATGAATTTTTTGAATTTCCTTGTTAGAAGTGCCAAGTCATCGTCACAGCCCTCATCACTTGAGTTTTCTCGCAAGTGGTCATCTAAAGTTCTAAGTGCCATATCCTTCCTATTCTTTGGAAAGATATCTTCTTGTTCTTCATGAGCCTTGCAAGTCATTTCATAGGTCATTAATGACCCAATTAGTTCTTCAAGAGGGAAGTTATTTAAATCTTTAGCCTATTGAATAGTAGTGACTTTAGGGTCCCAACTCTTAGGAAGAGATCTTAAAATCTTATTTACGAGCTCAAAATTCGAAAAACTTTTGCCGAGTCCTTTTAGACCATTGACGACATCCGTGAAACAGGTGTACATGTCGCCAATAGTCTCGCTCTGTTTCATTCGAAAAAGTTCAAAAGAATGTATCAAAAGATTGATTTTTGACTCTTTCACTCTACTTATGTCTTCGTGAGTCACTTCGAGTGTATGCCAAATATTAAACGTAGTTTCACAAATCGAAAAATGATTGAACTCATTTTTATCAAGTGCATAAAATAAGGCATTCATAGCCTTTGCATTAAGAGCGAAAGTCTTCTTTTCCAACTCATTTCAATCGATCATTAGAAGAGAAGACTTCGAAAATCCATTAAAATAAGGAAGATCCTCATTCGGGTCTTCCAATAGGTGTAGTCCATCCCATTGAACATGGGCAGACATGTAAGAGTGCCCCTCTTGGATTCCAGCGTATGCCATCTCTCTTGGGTTTTCATCCATTTGAGAGTTAACCCCGCTCTAATACCAATTGTTAGAATCAAGAGCACTAAGAGAGAGGGGGGGGGGCGTGAATTAGTGCAGCGGAAAACATTTGACGATTTAAAATGATATTCGTACGATAAAAATGATAAAATGTAGTTGCAAACCGAAATACAACATTCGTACGATAAAAGTGATTTCGGTATGAACGCCGATTCAGAAATTGCTTTAACTTAGATTAGGCGAAGTGCAGTTAAAGTAAAGCTATGGAGGCAGTTTGCAGTTAAGATAGAAAACAGAAAGTAAATGCAAACCGAGATTTAGAGTGGTTCGGTCAATCTTGACTTACATCCACTTTTGGCTTCCTCCTCCGATGAGGTCACCGACGTCCACTAGAGGCCTTCCTGTTAGGATCAAGAGCACTAAGAGGGGAGGGGTGAATTAGTGTAGCAGAAAACTTTCGACGTTTAAAACTGCGTTCGTACGATGAAATCGTTTCCGACGTAAAACCATTTTCGGAAACTTAACTTGAAAGCGAGTTTGTAAATGAGTGCAGCAAAAGTAATGAGAAAGTAAAACACATATGGAGGTTGGCAGTAAGGTAAGCTGCAAGAATAAATGCAAACCAGAGAAGACGAGAGTTTATAGTAGTTCGGTCAATCGTGACCTACATCCACTACTCCGATTCCTCTTCCGTCGAGGCCACCGGCATCCACTAACGATCTTCCTTTACTAGGCGCAGATCAACCTCCTTCTTACACCCCTCTTTTCCTTTTACTGGGTTTACGAGACAACCCTTACAAGCACTCACTCTCCTCTCTTAAACAGAATTCTAACACTTAAGCTAGAGGTGGGAAATTCTAGAGATTGTAGCAGTGTTTTCTCTCTTTTAATCTCTCTGTGCTTGTATATTTTACCCAGGATGGGAGGGGTATTTATAGGCTCCAAACTGGTTTGAATTTGGAGCTCAAAAATGTCATCTCCTGGATTTCCGGGGTCCTAGCGGTACCACCTCCTGACTGGGGTGGTACAACCGCCTAGCAGCTCGGAGACTGAGCCTTTGGGCGGTGCCACCACCTAACAGGGGCGGTTGCACCGCCCAGTCTAGCTCGGAGACTGAGCCCTGGCGTTGCCACCGCCTGACTAGGGTGGTTGCACCGCTTGGCAAAGCTCGGAGACCAAGCTCAGGCGGTTCCATCGCCTGTCAGGGGCGGTTGCACCGCCCAGCCTAGCTCGGAGACTGAGCCCTGGGCGGTGCCACCGCCGACCCAAGCGGTGCCATCGCTGGCCAAGAAATCTGGGTCCGAATGGGCTGATCCATTCGGCCCAATTTGGGTATATCAAGGGCCCAATTGCCCCAAGATTAAGTTAATGGGATCACCTCCCATTTCTAACTTAATCATCATGCTAACTATGATTTTTCTTAAGACATTTACTATAACTTGCTCCGGTATGTCAATCGCTTCTTCCGGTGAGCTTTCGGTGAACTTCCATCGATCATCCGATGAACCCTCGGTGATGCTCCTGTGGACTTCTGGCAAACTCCTGGACTTGGGATGATCCACTTGGCGAGTTCCAACGAGCTTCTTTTGGCAAGCTCCTAGACTTCTCGGATTTGTTCCCGCAGAACCTCCGACGACCGTCCGGACTTCTATCGAACTCTCGAACTCCCAACGTGATCATAGTTTTGACTCCGGTGCAACTCCTGCTGCATGTCTTACTTCCATCGTAGTTAATCCTGCACTTGTAAAACAAAACTTTGATCAAGACAATTAATCCTAAGCAATTAACCAAGTTGTCCGACATGTCATTGGTCCCTCGATGCTTCGTCCGATTATTCGGTGCATCGTCCTCTCCTGTGGCCTATTGCCCAATCGGTCAGTTGACTCTGCAACTCCGATATCCTTGGCACAATACCCGCTCTTCTTGGCCCGATGCCCGAGTCCATAGCCCGAAGCCTTCTGTCGATACATCGATCGATCCACCGGCCTGACGTCCAATCTTCTGACATGTTCCTCCGGCACAACATGATTTTCCTACTTTAATTGTCTCATCCTGATTGAAGCATCCTGCGTCACTCAAAATGCAGATTAAATCATAAACATATATCAAGTGGTTTCATCATCAAAATACAAGATTCAACAATCTCCCCCTTTTTGATGATGACAACCACTTGATGACGGAGTTAACCTTAACTCCCGGAGTTTAAATAAACTCCCCCTATCAATATGCCATATTGATGGAACTTTGAATTCAAATTAAATTCAAGTCATTGCAATATTCATCATGAATACTTGCAACACGTCATCATGAACTTATGCATAACATCATACTTCTCCCCCTTTGTCATCAACAAAAAGGAGAAGTCCAACTATTCTTGTGTTTGTAGTATTAATTCAACTTATTGCATGAAAAAAACATAATATCAAGTTTTATCATCCTGTAGTTTTGAAGCTAGAAAATTTAGCAAGTGTTACATCATGCTTAGAACATTTAAGCTATCAAGTTTTAGATATGCAAGTTTTACAACATACAAGATAGCACTTTTGGTAATGTTCAAGATAGCAAGTTCTACATCATGCAAGCTAGCAATGTTACAACATTTTAGAATATGCAAGCTAGCAATTTAGAGATGTTCAAGAAAGCAACTCTTGCTTCTTGAAATATGCAAGTTTTACAATATACAAGCTAGCAAATTCAAGGATATGCAAGTTGGCATATTTGCTTTTCTTTGCGATAGGTAAGATAGCACTTTTGCTTCTAGAAATATGTAAGTTTTACTAAATACAAGCTAGCAAATATTTCAAAAGCTAATGCAAGATAGCTTTCTTGTGTAAGCTCATGATTCTTGCTTCCTTTGCAATGTCTGAGCTCGCAAATTTTGCTTTCGTTGCTAAGTGCAAGTTTAGCATGTTTAGCATCTTGAGATAGGTAAGATAGAACATTTTTGCATTTTCTTGAGATTTCAAGATAGCAAGCTCTACATCTTGCAAGCTAGAAATGTTACAACATTTTAGAACATGCAAGATAGCAATTTAGAGATGTTCAAGAAAGCAATTTCTTCTCTTTTGAGAAGTGCAATTTTAGCTTTCGTCTTGAATTGTGCAAGCTAGCTAATTTGCCTCTTTTCATGATATCCATGCTAGAAATTTTTGCTCCCCCTTTGTCATTGTCAAAAAGAAGGGAAGACCCTTATATCAATTTTCAGATTATGACAAAGGTAAGTATCAATCTTATTTGTGCATCATTATATATTCAAATTAAAACATACATAATTTCAAAAACCTTATTTTTCATGCATGATACCGAAAAATAAATCAATCATCATTAATGGGCATATCATACATGATACTCAAACATTAAATTTTTTAAGCATTTATCAACATGTTGATCATGATACCAAACATTCATCATTTAAAGCATTCATGATACACATCATATGCAATAGATCATGTACATCATTTCAAATTCATGAATATTTCATCATTGCATGCATCATACCAAAATATAAAATCATCATTAATGCATGATTCCAAATCATCATTTATTTTACATCAATGTGGTACCAAATTTATCAAATTACATCCTATCATGCATGATCGAAACTTCTTATTTGTATACATCAAAACAAATTAATGAATATTTCATGTATTCAAATCATCACATAAAGAATATCAAGAAGAATTATTAGGTGATGAGATGTATTTCATACATTCAAAGAATTTCACATAACAAAATTCAAGTCATAAGCCTTAAAAGATGTCATGAGAGAACATATAAACAATCTTGATTTATAAAATGAATACTCAAGTTATAATTTTGAAAAAATCAAGAGAAACTGTGATTCATTTTTAACAAATCTCCTCTTAAATAAATAACATAAAGAGTTCTTAGGAGATCATGAAAAAGATAGAATTCATTCAATCTTGTAAGAGAATAAGATATTAATTTATGCATATAAAATCTTGATTTAAGCATAAGAAATCTCAATTTACAAATTTTGAAAAATCAAGATAAAGCTCATTTAAATCATCAAATCAAGATCATTTTCAAGAGATTCACAAAAGTAATATAGATAATTCATTAATTTCCCTTTTTGAAAAATCAATAAAGTCTAAAAAATAAATTTTTCAAGAAGAAACCTTTCCACTTTTTAGTTGTTTTAATTCAAGTGATTTATTTCATACAAGCATGTTCTTTTCTTTTATGCCAAATAAAAATATGCATCAACGTTTAGGATCGAAAAATGAATTTTGTCATAAAACCATCAAGATCAGTAGATTCTCAAAAATGAATTGTTAGGATCAAGAAAATCCAAAAATAAAATTTAACACTTTCATGCATTCGTTTTGTCATATGTTTTTCAAATACACTCATGAAAATAACACATGCTTATCATCATGTATAACTTAAAGTCTCATGCATAAAATTATCAATCATGGTATCAAAATATTTAATATTACATCATTATGCATTTCTTCAAGCATGATTTTATTTAATCAAAATCGAGAAATAACAATGGAAATTAACATGATACACATTATTACTTCTTAACCACATATAGTATGATATTAAACTTCTTAATATTTTCATTAAGACATTAAGCATGGTTTTAATTAAAATTGGAAATAATCAAAATACACATTTTTTTCTTCTTAAGAAAAACATATATATGATAATTAGATTTAAATCTAACATTTTATTCCATTAACATAAAACATGTAATTTTTATTATTATTTTCAAAATTATGAGCATGATCATATTCTTGTATTTTTAATTTTTTTTAATATGCAACTTTCAAGAAAAATAATTATTCTAAAAAAGAAAACGTATCATGGAAAACATCAAGTAATTTCAAAATAAATTAAGGGGGTTTCGATTACCTCATCGTTGAATGCCGTTAGGCGTAGTTTGCCACCTCGCCTTTCTTGATTTTCTCCTCGTCTTCGGAGGAGCTCGATTCATCCCACTTTGTGTTCTTCTTGCGTTCAAAGCAAGTAGTTCCGTTCTTTTTGTTCTTTGATTCTTGTTTCATTACTTTTTTAAATTTCTTAGTGAGTAGTTCTTGTTCACCATCAATTGAGCTTATGCTCGAGTGGTCTTCAAATGTTCTATGTCCCAAATCCTTCCTATTCTTTGGAAGGTGATTTTGTTCATTATGTTCATCATATGCATTGTGCACCATTTCATATGTCATCAACGAACCAATTAGTTCTTCAAGTGGAAAAATATTTAAATCTTTTGTTTCTTGTATTGTGGTTACTTTAGGATCCCACCTTTTTGGAAGGGATCTTAAGATCTTGCTTACGAGATCAAAATTCAAAAAAGATTTACCAAGAACTCTTAGATTATTGACGACATCCGTGAAACGGGTGTACATGTCGCCTATAGTCTCGCTTGGTTGCATTCAAAAAAGCTCAAAATAATGCAATAAAATGTTAACTTTTGAATCTTTGACTCTACTAGTTCCCTCGTGCATGATTTCAAGTGTTCGCCAAATATCAAAAGCTGTTTCACACGTAGAAATCCGATTGAACTCATTTTTGTCCAAAGCACAAAATAAGACATTCATAGCCTTTGCGTTTAAAGAAAAATACTTCTTCTCCAAATCCGACCATTCGTTCATCGGTTTAGAGGAAAGTTGAAAACCGTTTTCAATAATATTTAATAAATCCAAATTCATAGAAATCAAGAAAATTTTCATTCGAGTTTTCCAATAAGTGTAGTCCAATCCGTTAAACAACGGTGGACGAACAACCGATAAACCCTCTTGAAAGCCATGAAGAGCCATTTCTCCAGGGTGTAAATCCGAAATGAGAAAAACCAGGCTCTGATACCAATTGTTAGGATCAAGAGCACTAAGAGGGGGAGGGTGAATTAGTGCAGCGAAAAACTTTCGACGTTTAAACCTGCGTTCGTACGATAAAATCATTTCTGACGTAAAACCGTTTTTGGAAACTTAACTTGAAAGCAAGTTCGTAAATAAGTGCAGCAAAAGTAATGAGGAAGTAAAGTACATATGGAGGTTTGCAGTAAGGTAAGCAGCAAGAATAAATGCAAACTAGAGAAGATGAGAGTTTATAGTGGTTCGGTCAATCGTGACCTACATCCACTCCTCTGATTCCTCTTTAGTCGAGGCTACCGGCATCCACTAACAATCTTCCTTTACTAGGCGAAGATCAACCTCCTTCTTACACCCCTCTTCTCCTTTTATCGGGTTTAGGAGACAACCCTTACAAGCACTCACTCTCTCTCTTAAACAGAATTCTAACACTTAAGCTAGAGGAGGGAAATTCTAGAGATTGCAGTAGCGTTTTCTCTCTTTTAATCTCTCTGTGCTTGTATATTTTACCCTGGGATGGGAGGGGCATTTATAGGCTCCAAACTGGTTTGAATTTGGAGCTCAAAAATGTCATCTCCTAGATTTCTGGGGTCCTAGCGGTACCACCTCCTGACTGGGGCTGTACAACCGCCTAGCAGCTCGGAGACTGAGCCTCTAGGTGGTGCCACCACCTGACAGGGGCGGTTGCACCGCCTAGTCTCGCTCGGAGACTGAGCCCTGGTGGTGCCACCGCCTGACTAGGGCGGTTGCATAGCCTGGCAGAGCTCGGAGACCGAGCTCAGGCGGTTCCACCGCCTGTCAGGGGCAGTTGCCCCGCCCAGCGTAGCTCAGAGACTGAGCCCTGGGCGGTGCCACCGCTGACCTAGGCGGTGCCACCGCTGGCCAAGAAATATGGGTCCGAATGGGCTGATCCATTCGGCCCAATTTGGGTCTATCAAGGGCCCAATTGCCCCAAGATTAAGTTAATGGGATCACCTCCCATTTCTAACTTAATCATTATGCTAACTATAATTTTTCTTAATACATTTACTGCAACTTTCTCAGGTGCGTCAATCGCTTCTTCCGGGGAGCTTCCGGCGAACTCCTGGACTTGCGATGATCCACTTGGCGAGTTCCGACGAGCTTCTTTTGGCAAGCTCCTGGACTTCTTGGATTTGTTCCCGTAGAACCTCCGACGACCGTTCGGACTTCCGTCGAACTCTCGAACTCCCAACGTGATCATTGTCTTGACTCCGGCGTAACTCCTACTGCATGTCTTACTTCCATCTAGTTAATCCTGCACATGTAAAACAAAACTTTGATCGAGACAATTAATCCTAAGTAATTAACCAAGTTGTCCGGCATGTCATTGGTCCCTCGACGCTTCATCCGATTATTCGGTGCATCGTCCTCTCCTGTGGCCTATTGCCCAATCGGCCAGTTGACTCCGCAACTCCGATATCCTTAGCACAATACCCGCTCTTCTTGGCCTGATGCTCGAGTCCACGGCCCGAAGCCTTCTGTCGATACGTTGACCGATCCACCACCCCGACGTCCAATCTTCTGATATGTTCCTCTAGCACAACATGATTTTCCTGCTTTAATTGTCTCATCCTGATCGAAGCATCCTGTGTCACTCAAAACGCAGATTAAATCATAAACATATATCAAGTGGTTTCATCATCAAAATACGAGATTTAACACTTCCTTCAATAGGCAAAGGCCAACCCCCCTTTTAAAATATCACTCCTTTTGACGAGCTTAGTGTTAGGATCGGAGCGGCACTAAGAGGGGGGGGTGAATTAGTGCAGCGGATTAAAACTTCGATTTTAATAAAATCTTTCGTACGTTAAGAACGAAGCTTGAGAAATTTAACTTGAAGGCGTATTGCAGCAAGAGTAATAAGGAACTAATGCAGTAAGAAGATTTGCAGTAATGTAAATGACAATATTAAAAAGCAAACCAGAGATTACGCCGATTTTTAGAGTGGTTCGGTCAAATGACCTACTCCACTTGCGAGGCCCCTCTTCGATGAGGCTCCCACCTTCCACTAGCAAGTCTCTTGAAAATGGAAGGGTAAACACCCCTCTTACAACCTTTTACAAGCAGCTCAACCTCTTACAAATTTTCAATAAGAAAGAAGGAGGAGAACTCTCTAGCAAATTGAAAACAAGGCTTGCTAAGACTTTCTAAGACTTTTCTCTCAATCAAAATGCTTCTCAAAAGTTGTAACCTCAGCTGAGATTTGAGGGGTATTTATAGGCCTCAAGAGGATTCAAATTTTGGGCTCCAAAATTTGAATTCTCTTAGGGTTCCCGGTGCTGGCGGTTCCACCGCCCAGCCAGGCGGTGCCACCGCCCAGCGTTCGGGTGCTGGGCGGTGCCACCGCCCAGCCAAGGAGGTGTCACCGCCCAGCACTCGGGTGCTGGGCGGTGCCACCGCCCAGCCAGGCGGTTCCACCGCCTGACTTTCCGATTCATTGGTTTGGCTTATTTTTCGCCCAAACCAAATCTGATTTTGGCCCCAGTTGGCCCCTAACCAGGATATAGGATTATCTCTTAATCCTAATCCTAATTACAGGTGAACTACATAAAAAAAACATCCTAAGCAAGTTTTTTTTAACCGCGAACGTCGAGTCTTGTTCCGGCGAGCTTTTCCGACGAACTCTTCCGACGGACTCCCTGCAAGCTCCCAATCTTTATGATGACTTTAACGAGTAGCCGAGCCTTCTTGGTGATCTCCGCGAGCCTCCGACGATTTCTTCGGCGAACTTCCAACACGTTCCCGATTTCTTCTCGGACGGTTCCGGCAGCATCTCCGATGATTCTCCGGTCTCTTAAACGTCTATCAAACTCGACTCCGGTATCCTTGCTTTATGTTTTCTGATTATCGTAGTTAATCCTGCACACTTAACTCAATAATATGGATTAGATCAATTAACCCACCAATTGATTATATCATCAAAATCCGAGATTCAACAATCTCCCCCTTTTTGATGATGACAATCAATTGATGACGGAGTTAAACATAACTCCCCCTATCTATATGCCATATTATGAGAAGATAAAACACTTGAATTTCATCATTGAATTCAAGTATAAACCTATAAGCTCTAACCGTAGAACTTATCGTTATTCTTATTAAGCATAATGTAAATGCGAAACTTTGATGAAAATCTTTTTCAAGTCGAAAGATAAGAGACAAATTTTACTATTGACAAGAGATAAAGATTTTCAACTTGAATTGCATGATTATACATTTTAGACATGCATTCAATATGATCAATCAATCTTACAATATTTTCAAGGATTTTGCAAGGCATATAAGATAATCATATCACACAAGTTCATACAAGTTTTTGTAATTCATATTAGCCATTGCTATCGTTCTGGTGTAAGTCATCACTTCTCCCCCTTTGTCATCAACAAAAAGAGACAAGCCAGCATATTGATGAGCATAGAAAAAGGTTTAGCATGAACTTATAAAGGAAAGATCATCATCTATGCAGATTAAGACAGTAGTTATCTAAAGGAAAGATCAGTTATCGTACAATCGATGACAAACATGAACTTGTTTTTTTTTTTTTTTAAACGCAAACAGGACAGAATAAAAAGATACATCAATTTAATCCTTAGGAGGTAATCCACAGTGCTGATACATGATATCTATTTTTTCATTCATCTGTCGTAGTGTCTTCAAAATTTCAACTTGTTGATTCTGAATTTGTTCTTGCTGTGATTTGATCTGAGATAGCTCCGCCATAATGATATCTTCAGAGGAGGAAACAGGAGCTGAAGGTGCTGCTCCAAAGGGACTAGGAGGAGGAGATTCATCTCCCATAAGAATTGGTGTTTCGGGTTGTTCTATTGGTGTAGGAATTTGATCCGTTCTTCTAGGCTGCCTAACCCATATGCCATTGCTAAAAGTGCACCTAAGTTTTTTTAGCAGGTTTTTATTTATTATGTTATATCAATCATTTGGAATAGATTCTTCATCGGGTGGAATGCAAATGTCATAGGCATGAAGAATTCTAGTGATTAACCTCCCATATGGCAATATAGTATCCTTAGTCATAATTTCCTGCATGTGTTGGCGAATCAAGTACCCGAAACAATTATGTTGACCGGTCATAATCCAATACATGGTTCCTATCTCTAATTGACTGACTTCGTCAAGATGAAATTGTTTGGGGAATATGATGCTCGTGATAATGTGATGAAGAATTTTAGAATTGAAAGGCATTAAGTGTTCACAGCTCTTGGGTAGGAAGTCAAGGTTTGGATTTGCAAAAATTGTGTTCACGGCTTCGGAATAGGTTGCTCCTATTTTTTTGACGTCCCATTTACCTTTAAAATAGCATCCCCTATCTTTTTCAGGTATGCCAATTAGCTCACAAATGGTGCTGTCAAAAATTCTAATGGGTGTTCCTAGAATGTAAGTGCTTAGGCTATCATTGTCTTCATATAGGTTGGTATAGAACAATCTCACTAACCGTGGATAGATTGGTTCATCTATTTGTAGTAGAGGTAGAGCTTCTAGTTGAGCAAACCACTTAATGGGATCTAAGTCCTCTAGTTCATCCAAATCAATGTATTTTCCCTTATGGACAGATCGGGTTTCAAATTTTCGAAAGCTAAGGGCTACCTCTTTTGATCTAAAAAGGTCATGGTTATATGAATCTCCTTCAATCCTTATTCCTTTTGATCTCTTTGGAGCCATTTTCTAGACAAGATGATGATGAGATTGTGAAAAATATGCAAGAGAAAGAGAAAAGAAAGGAGGGATTTCAAGAGTTACCTTGTGGAGATTACGTTGAGAGATGGAAAGCTTGGACCTCAAGGAATCCTTCTCCAATGTTTCTAAGAGTTGGAATGAGGGTTAGAGGGAATGGGAGAGAGTGTTTCTTCGGGTTGGGGGCGGTGTCACCGCCGGCCCTAACCCCTCGGGTTAAAGGGGTGACTCGGTCGGTGGCACCGCCAAACTGGGCGGTGGCACCGCCTGGTGCCCGAGCGCCAATCGGTGCCACCGCCGGATCTGGCGGTTCCACCGCTGGCATCACGTAGAGGAAAGAAAAAAAAGTTTCTGCCTTCCTTTTGTTTAGCTTCTTCCCTCAAGATCATAATTTAGACTTTAATGGATCATTTTGATTTGAAGAAGAAAGAAGAATTCAAATTCATAAACGAAGGGAAATGAACGAGTCCCTTTTTTTTTTGTGAAGTTCATTTTAGGGACAATTTAGCATGCCTAATTCCCTTCGGATGAATTCAAATTGATCTTCATTCAAAGCTTTTGTAAATATATCTGCTAATTGATGCTTTGTGTCAATGAATTCTAGAACAACATCATTGTTAAGAACATGATTGCGTATGAAATGATGCCTAACGTCGATGTGCTTCGTTCTAGAGTGCTGAATTGGATTTTTAGTGAGGCATATGGCACTAGTATTATCGCATTTTATGGGAATATTTTCAAGGTGAATTCCATAGTCTTCTAATGTATTTTTCATCCAAATTACTTGTGCACAACATGCACTTGCAGCAATGTATTCGGCTTCCGCCGTAGATAGTGCAACTGAATTTTGTTTCTTGGAAGTCCAAGAAACAAGTGCATGTCCTAAAAATTGGCATGTTCCGGATGTACTTTTTCTATCTATCCTGCATCCGCCAAAATCGGCATCTGCATAAGCTATTAGATCAAATTTTTCAGATTTTGGATACCACAATCCTAAATTTGAAGTTCCTTTAAGATACCTAAATATTCTTTTAACACTCTTAAGATGAGATAATTTAGGATTAGATTGAAACCTAGCGCAAAGTCCTACACTAAACATAATATCCGGTCTAGTCGCAGTGAGGTAGAGTAGACTACCTATCATTCCCCTATATGTTTTTTGATCGAAACTTTCACCAATTTCATCCATATCTAACTTAGTCGCAGTACTCATAGGGGTGTTTATTGCTTTTGAATTATCCATGTTAAATCGTTTTAACAATTCTAATGTATATTTGGATTGGTTAAGAAATATACCATCATTAAGTTGTTTGATTTGTAATCCCAAAAAGAAAGTTAATTCACCCATTAAACTCATTTCAAATTCAAGACTCATACATTTGGCAAATGATTCACATAGTGATTCATCCGAAGAGCCAAACACAATATCGTCAACATAAATTTGCACAATAAGAAAATTATTTTCAAAATGTTTAATAAACAATGTAGTATCAACCTTGCCTTTGGTAAAATTATTTAAAACAAGAAAGGAACTAAGCCTTTCATACCAAGCTCTAGGAGCTTGTTTTAAGCCATAGAGAGCTTTAGTCAATTTGAATACATGATTAGGAAGAAGAGAATTTTCAAATCCGGGAGGTTGTTCGACAAATACTTCTTCGGAAATAAAACCATTCAAGAAAGCACTTTTAACATCCATTTGAAATAGTTTAAAATTATTACTACTAGCATAGGCAAGGAGCATCCTTATGGCTTCTAATCGAGCCACGGGAGCGAAGGTTTCTTCGTAATCGATACCTTCTTGTTGGTTGAAACCTTTGGCCACTAATCTAGCCTTGTTTCTAACCACGATACCATTTTCGTCTTGCTTGTTTCTAAAGACCCACTTAGTACCTATGACTAAGTGGTCACTTGGTCTAGGAACAAGCTTCCATACCTCATTCCTCTCAAATTGGTTTAATTCTTCTTGCATTGCAATGATCCAAAAATCATCTTTTAAGGCTTCGTCAATGCATTTAGGTTCAATTTGAGAAAGGAAAGCGGCGTTAGCACAGAAATTTTTGAAAGAAGAACGAGTTTGAACCCCTTTTGATGTATCTCCTATAATTTGCTCTTTTGGATGAGCATCTACATACTTCCATTCTTTTGGTAAAGAAATTTCGGAAGAAGATGCATTCAAATGGCTATTTTGAGGAGAGGGTTCATTTAAATTCAAATTATCAAAACCAAGATCATCATCAAAATCATTTTTCTTTAAATCGGAAATTTCATTAAAAACTACATGAATAGACTCTTCAATTACTAAAGTTCTTTTATTAAAAACCCGAAAAGCTTTAGAAACGGAAGAGTAACCAAGAAAGATGCCTTCATCGGATTTAGCGTCAAATTTTCCTAAAGCATCCCTTTCATTTAAAATAAAGCATTTACAACCAAAAACTTTAAAATAGGAGATGTTTGGTTTTTTGTTATTCCATAATTCATAGGGAGTTTTGGATAAGGATGGTCTTATTAGGACTCTATTCATGATGTAGCAAGCCGTATTTACGGCTTCGGCCCAAAAGTACTTAGGTAAACTATGTTCATTCAACATAGTTCTTGCCATTTCTTGTAGGTTTCTATTTTTCCTTTCAACTACTCCATTTTGTTGAGGATTTCTTGGAGTTGAGAAGTTGTGATTGTACCCATTACTTTCGCAAAAATTCTGAAAGTCACGGTTTTGGAATTCCCCACCGTGATCACTCCTAATTGATGAAATCATGAAGCCTTTTTCGTTTTGAGTAAGTTTACAAAATTTAGAGAAACACTTGAAGCAATCACTTTTGTGAGCTAGGAAATAGGTCCAAGTGTATCTAGAGTAGTCATCCACAATCACAAAGGCATATTTGCTTCCACCTAGACTTGTTGTATCAATTGGTCCAAATAAGTCCAAATGGATCAATTGTAATGGTCTAGTAGTGCTAATTTGATTTTTTGGTTTGAAGCTTGTTTTTATTTGTTTGCCTAGTTGACATGCATCGCATACTTTGTCCTTAATAAACTTTATATTTGGAATTCCTCGTACTAATTCTTGGGATGAGATCTTAGATATTGTTTTCATGCTTGCATGGCCTAATCTCCTATGCCAAAGCCAAGCATCATCATTTACGGCGGAGAAGCACATTTCATTACTTAGTTCATCAAGGTTGATGGTATAGACATTATTTTGTTTTAAAGCAATCATAGTCATGTTATGATTTGGTTTTTCAATAATGCACATATTTGATTCAAATCTAACGATGTAACCTTTATCGCATAGTTGACTAATACTCAAGAGATTATGTTTCAATCCATCAACTAGTAAGACATCATCAATGGAAAAATTAAATTTGTTACCAATAGTTCCCTTGCCAATGATTTTGCCCTTGTTGTTGTCTCCGAAGGTAACGTACCCTTCTTCTTTGCTAGTGAGCATAGAGAAATGAGATGGATCTCCAGTCATATGTCTTGAGCATCCACTATCGAGATACCATCTCTTGCTCCTAGCTTGTAGGTTTGTCTACAAAAGAGGATGATTTTTAGGTACCCATTTGATTTTGGGTGCCTCAAAAATTGACTCACTAACTTTGTTATTTATGATTGAATTCTTTATAGTTCCTTTAGGAACCCATATTAATTTTTGTGAACTAATTTTCCTAAATGGGCATTTGTAGGCAATATGTCCGGATTTGCAACAAAAGTTGCATTTCATATAAGAGGAAACATGTAATGTAGGTCCTTTTATGAAAGTGGTAGGATTTTGATGTAATCCTTTTACAAATCCAATTCCATTTCTATTTGCGATGTGACCCTTGTGAGCAAGGATCATATCTAATCCTTTGCTACCGACCTTAAACTTGTTTAAGGTTTCCTTAAGAAGCAAGTTTTCATTTTTTATTGCTTCTAAGTGCTCACACTTAGAGCATGGAGGAGTTTGAAGACTATCAAACTTATCTTGTAGCAAAGCATGCTCTTTCTTTAAGATACTTAACTTCTTGCTAACAATTCTACATTCATCAAATAATTCATGAAAAGCGATAGACAGTTCTTCAAAAGATAAATCTTCATTAAATAAATCGCATACCTCTTCTCCTAACGCCATTAGCGCGTAATGAGCAACTTGCTCGGTGTTGGACTCCTCTTCTTCGGATGCGCTTGAATCATCCCACGTTGCCTTGAATGCCTTCTTCTTTGATGTCCTCTTTTTGGCTTGAGGACAATCGTTCTTGAAGTGTCCCGGTTTTTTGCATTCATAGCAAATCACTTGGTCCTTCTTTTGTTCAAATTTATTTTTTGTATTATTTTTAAATCTGTTCTTTCTTAAATATTTTTTAAACTTTTGAGTCAAAAGTGCAATGTCATTGTCACTGTCCTCATCACTTGATGTTCCTTTCAAGTGGTCTTCTTGTGATTTGAGTGCCATATCCTTCCTGTTCTTTGGAAGGGGGTTCTCGAGCTCGTCATGAGCTTGACATGTCATTTCATAGGTCATTAGAGACCCAATGAGTTCTTCAAGAGGGAATGCTTTGAGGTCTTTGGCCTCTTGAATGGCCGTAACTTTTGGATCCCAACTTTTAGGGAGGGATCTTAAGATTTTAGTTACTAGTTCAAAGTTAGTAAAATCTTTACCAAGAGCTTTGAGTCCATTGATGACATCCGTAAACCGGGTGTACATGTCTCCGATGGACTCACTTGGTTTCATTCGGAAAAGTTCGTAAGAGTGCACAAGGATGTTGATTTTGGACTCTTTCACTCGGCTAGTGCCTTCATGAGTGACCTCAAGAGTTCTCCAAATATCAAAAGCCGAATCACACATTGAAACACGATTAAATTCGTTTTTGTCTAGTGCACAAAACAAGGCATTCATAGCCTTTGCATTTAAAGCAAAAACCTTCTTCTCCGATTCATTCCATTCGCTCATCGGAAGAGAAGATTTTTGAAATCCATTCTCGACAATAGACCAAAGCTCAAAGTCCATAGAAATGAGGAAGATTCTCATGCGAGTCTTCCAATATGTGTAATCCGACCCATTAAACAAAGGTGGTCGTGCAATAGAATGGCCCTCTTGCATGCCGGAGTAAGCCATCTCTCTTGGGTATTAAACCAAATATGAGAGATAACCTTGCTCTGATACCACTTGTTAGGATCGGAGCGGCACTAAGAGGGGGGGGTGAATTAGTGCAGCGGATTAAAACTTCGATTTTAATAAAATCTTTCGTACGTTAAGAACGAAGCTTGAGAAATTTAACTTGAAGGCGTATTGCAGCAAGAGTAATAAGGAACTAATGCAGTAAGAAGATTTGCAGTAATGTAAATGACAATATTAAAAAGCAAACCAGAGATTACGCCGATTTTTAGAGTGGTTCGGTCAAATGACCTACTCCACTTGCGAGGCCCCTCTTCGATGAGGCTCCCACCTTCCACTAGCAAGTCTCTTGAAAATGGAAGGGTAAACACCCCTCTTACAACCTTTTACAAGCAGCTCAACCTCTTACAAATTTTCAATAAGAAAGAAGGAGGAGAACTCTCTAGCAAATTGAAAACAAGGCTTGCTAAGACTTTCTAAGACTTTTCTCTCAATCAAAATGCTTCTCAAAAGTTGTAACCTCAGCTGAGATTTGAGGGGTATTTATAGGCCTCAAGAGGATTCAAATTTTGGGCTCCAAAATTTGAATTCTCTTAGGGTTCCCGGTGCTGGCGGTTCCACCGCCCAGCCAGGCGGTGCCACCGCCCAGCGTTCGGGTGCTGGGCGGTGCCACCGCCCAGCCAAGGAGGTGTCACCGCCCAGCACTCGGGTGCTGGGCGGTGCCACCGCCCAGCCAGGCGGTTCCACCGCCTGACTTTCCGATTCATTGGTTTGGCTTATTTTTCGCCCAAACCAAATCTGATTTTGGCCCCAGTTGGCCCCTAACCAGGATATAGGATTATCTCTTAATCCTAATCCTAATTACAGGTGAACTACATAAAAAAAACATCCTAAGCAAGTTTTTTTTAACCGCGAACGTCGAGTCTTGTTCCGGCGAGCTTTTCCGACGAACTCTTCCGACGGACTCCCTGCAAGCTCCCAATCTTTATGATGACTTTAACGAGTAGCCGAGCCTTCTTGGTGATCTCCGCGAGCCTCCGACGATTTCTTCGGCGAACTTCCAACACGTTCCCGATTTCTTCTCGGACGGTTCCGGCAGCATCTCCGATGATTCTCCGGTCTCTTAAACGTCTATCAAACTCGACTCCGGTATCCTTGCTTTATGTTTTCTGATTATCGTAGTTAATCCTGCACACTTAACTCAATAATATGGATTAGATCAATTAACCCACCAATTGATTATATCATCAAAATCCGAGATTCAACACTTAGGAGACAACCCTTATAGAATTTTCTCTCCTCTCTTGAAAGATCATAACTTGGAAGAAAAGAGGGAGGAGAACTTCTAACCTTTACAACACTTTTGAGCTCTAAAAATCACGGAGTAAGATTGGATTTTCGGTGCCCTTTCATGCAGGAAAGGGTGGGGTATATATAAGCCCCAAACTGGTTTGAATTTGGAGCTCAAAAATGTCATCTCTTGGATTTTCGGGGTCTTGGCGGTACTACCGCTAGACTGGGTGGTATAACCGCCTAACAGAGCTCGGAGACCGAGCTCTAGAGGTGCCACCGCCTGACTGGGACAGTTCCACCGCCCAGTCTTGCTCGAAGACTGAGCCCAGGCGGTGCCACCGCCTGACTGGGCCGGTTCCACCACCCAGTTTTCCTGGGAGACTGAGCTCCTGGGTGGTGCCATCGCCGACCCAGGCGGTGCCACCGCCGGCTAGGAAATCTAGGTCCGAATGGGCTGATCCATTCAGTCCAATTTGGGTCTATCAAGGGCCCAATTGCCCCCAGATTAAGTTAATGGGATCACCTCCCATTCCTAACTTAATCTACATGATAACTATGATTTTTCTTAAGACATTTACTGCAACTTGCTCCGATGCGTCAATCGCTTCTTTCGGCGAGCTTCCGGCAAACTTCCGGTGAACATCCGATGAACCCTTGGCGATGCTCCAGCGGACTTCTAGCAAATCTCCTGGACTTGCGACGATCCACTTGGCGAGTTCCGACGAGCTTCTTTGGCAAACTCCTGGACTTCTCGGATTTGTTCCCATAGAACCTCCGACGACCATCTGGACTTCCGTCGAACTCTCGAACCCCCAACGTGATCATGGCCTTGACTCTGGCGTGACTCCTGCTGCATGTCTTACTACCATCGTAGTTAATCCTGTACACTTATCTCAACATATGGATTAGATAACAAATGACAATTGACTTCATCATCAAAATCCGAGATTCAACAGATGGATGATCATGGACCGTGTGATGTGTGTACTTGTGATTATTATTATTGGGGTATACGATCCTCCATTATATTTCTCATTTATTATCGGGCCTACGTGCCTATGATTAAGTAATAATCACACGAGAAGGCATAGCCGGAGCGTGGATGCGATAGCGAGACCCATGAGATGGATGATTGCGATGCATGGAGATGCGTTGAGATACCGATGGAACCGACGAGGATAAGATGGATGATCACAGGGCATGGAGATGCACCGCTGCACACATAGATTTTGATGTGAGTGATTAGACCCACTGGCTCAGGCCTGATCACATTAGGCTATCGTCCATGATCATCTAGTGTGATTGCTCATGTGATGTGTGATTACTTATGCACATACTAGATATGTATATATATTTTCATGCGATGTAAATATATATTAAATATGTATGTGTGTGACATATCATATTAGGAGACCAAATCAAAGAAACCCCTCTCTCGACAATATTAAGTCAGTAAACGTGAGGCAATTATATTGACCTACGTGGACTTCTATCGTTATAGGTAGGGACCAATTTCCGGTGTATGTTAAGTTAGTCGAGTCCCTCGAGGCTCACTTATATCGCCATTCACTAACTTGCCTACGAAATAGAGATGTCACCGGTGACCTAAGGACATGGTATGTATGCTTGGTCGAGTCCCTCAAGGGTATATCATCGAATCAAACTAATCTTATAATGATGGTGTTAACTTAACTAAACATTATAGTTGGTCGAGTCCCTAAAGACCATGGTGATTCGGAGTCCGAATAGGAAGAGAATCATAAGGAGTTGTGATCGACAAGAGTTGCCTACCTTTCGGGCTTAGTGTGATTGGTCGAGTCACTCGAGGTACACTAAGACACTGATTGGATCTTGATCCCTACTAGAAGTTTGTCGGAGACTTCCGTTTCATGTGCTGAGGGTGTTGTGTGACTCGCTAGTAAAATAGTGGGAGATATTAAGATAGAAGTGCATATCTTGATTGTTTATTTTTGTAAAATCTGCATGTTATTTATTTCTACTACATCTTTATTTTCATAAAATGTTACTTTCAAATCCCTTACATGGCATACTTGATGTCAACCGCCTCACTAGTCTAAATTATACGGATTAGCTCTGCAACATGAGAATTGTTCTCACGACGGAGAAAATCGTGTACGTCCTTGATACAGTGATGTCTACGCCCGAGGAAGGGGCAAGCGAGGATGAGATGCCTATGTCCTTGATATAGTGGACCCATGTCAACTCATGACATTGGTGATTACTCTTACTTCATTACCTTTACTAATGATTTCTCAAGATATGGACATGTGTACTTAATGAAGTGAAGAACCAGACTGGAAAGAATATCAACTCTTCGATCAGATCGAGGAGGTGAATACTTAAGTACAGAGTTTACTAGTTTATCAAGGACTATGGGATTCTATCCCAATGGATACCTCCTTATACATCTCAACTCAATGGTGTATCTAAAAGGAGGAATCATACGCTGTTAGACATGGTACGGTCCATGATAAGTTTTGCTGACCCACCCATCTCATTTTGGGGATATGCCATAGAGACCGTAGCTTACCTTCTGAATAGAGTTCCAATTAAGTCAATAGTGTCTACACCATATGAGATATGAAAAGGGAAGAAGCTCGATCTTAAGGTTGTTAAGATTTGGGGCTACCCTGCCTACGTTAAAAGATATAACCTCGATAAGTTGGAATCAAGAATAGAGCGGTGCAAGTTCGTGGGATACCCCAAGAAAAATTGTGGATATTATTTATATCATCTCGAGGACCAAAAGGTCTTTGTAGCCAATAGAGCAGTGTTCCTTGAGAAGGAACACATTCTTGGCGGAGACAATGAGAGCATGATAGAGTTGAGCGAGGTTGGAGAACCTAGCTTAAGCACCACTCTATAGCCTGAGTCTGTTCAGATATCTAACACACAAGTTCTTACTTTACGTAGGTCCGAAAAAGTATCTCATCCTCCTGAGAGATATGTGGGACGTATTGGAGGAAAGGATGTTGAGGATATTGATCCTCAAACCTATGAGGAGGCTATTATGAGTATAGATTCTGAGAAGTGGTAAGAAATCATGAATTCTAAGATGGATTTCATGTACTCCAACAAGGTTTGAAACCTAGTTGATGCGCCTGAGGGTATTGTACCCATCGGTTGCAAGTGGATCTTTAAGAAAAAGATCGAACTAGATGGAAAGGTAAAGACCTATAAAGCAAGGCTAGTGGCTAAGGGGTATTGTAAAAAAAAAAGGTGTTGACTATGACGAAACATTCTCACCCGTAGCCATGCTAAAATCCATCAGAATTCTATTGGATATTATAACACACTATAATTATGAGATCTGGCAAATAGATGTGAAAACTATATTCCTCAATGGTAACCTCAATGAGGAGGTATATGTGATACAGCTCGAGAGATTTGTGTCCAAGGATTACCCAAATAAGGTGTGCAGGTTGCTTAGATCCATTTATGGACTAAAGAAAGCTTCCCAAAGTTGGAACATAAGATTTGATGAGGCAATCAAATCATATGACTTCATTAAGAATGAAGATGAGCCTTGTGTGTACAGGAAGTTAAGTGGGAGCGCTATCACCTTCTTGGTGTTATATGTGTTATAAGTGGGAGAACTATCACTTTATATTGCTTGTTGCATATATACATATATATATTGTGATATCCTTGGATCTGTGTAATGGGAATCGGATATTGATGAGATCACGATAATGAGGTTGATTCGCCTTTAAACATAGATCCTAAATAATCACAATCATAGGTTACTTGAGAGGAATATCGAGACAACCGGATAGACTATTGTATTGTATACCCGTTCATATAATAGATGCAGTTGGTCTCATAGCTGCTCGTGTGGGGGCACTAGGGATATAATACAAGTGCTCATTAGGGAATGAGTTCACTGATTGATCCGCTTACGAAATGTTAAATGGTTGATGATGCCTTATTGTTAGACAATGATTCCGTAGTCCTAGGATAAACAGGTCCAATGGATTGAATTCCTTTGTATCGTCTAGAGACTACGGCGTAGTGGCCTAGTACGTCCGTAGTTGATGATTCGAGTGAATTATTATGGAGATAATAACTCACTGAGCCAGAAGGAGTTCTGACATATATGACTCATGGCTAGCTTGATATTGAGCCTAGAGGGTCACACACATATGGTAGGCGTTGCAATGAGTAGAGGTTCGGATATGAGATATCTGTCGGAGCCTCTATCTTATTGGATATCTAATAAGCCCTTGAATTATTGGATCCTACAGATGAGATCCGATAAGAGCCCATAAGAGATTATTTGATTGAGATCCACTAATCTAAGAGGCTTAGATAGTTGGATGGAGATCCAAAACCCAATAGAGGAGGATCTATTAGGTTAAGTTGACACGAGACCTCTATAAATAGGAGAGAACTAGTGGTTCATAGGCTAGAGCCTTTTCATTGCCCTTTCTATTCTCCTCCCCCTCTCCACTTCAGAGTAGGCCTGGAGTTTTGAGAAACATCATCGTAGCCCTATTGTGTGGATTACCACTAGAGACGATGGTGCTTTACCTCCTTCACCCTCTCCTAGAGATCTGCAGGGATTCAAGGATATACGATTTCCCTAGGTAACAAAATCTCACATGTGGTTTTCTGTTTTGTGGATTTTTGCGTACCAATCTTCGCATGATGAGAACATATCTTTGGGAATTGAGGATTTTGTTTTCTGTTCTTCCGCTGCGTATATGATGTCACCCCCAAGATTTCCCAACAGAAATTATTTGAGTCATTTGATGATTTTAAATTAGTTAGTAAGAAATATATAAAAAAAACTTGAGTATGCTTATATTAAATCAATCGCATGAATTGAAATAACTAAAAAGAGAAAAGTATTTTTTTTTTCTTGAAAAGTTCTCTATCTTTAAAGCTTTGGCAATTTTTCAATAAGAGATTGATGAATCTAGTTATGTCATCTAGAATCTCCTGAAAGTGATTTTGATTATTTGATGAAATAATGATGAATATTTTGAAAATAAATGTTTGTATCATGCTCGATGGTTTCATATTTTAAAATTATGCATAATGAGTTGAAGTAATGATTGTTTAAAAAAAGATATTTCTTATGCATGAACCAAGTTCTCCTTTCTTCTTGTCGTTTACTAAAGAAGAGAATTTTTCAAATAAATCATGATTTTCATAATTATAACTTAAATTTTATTATAATTCATAATGAATTGAGATATATTATATATGAATCGAGATCGTTCACTCTTTTTGCAATAGGAAAGTCTTTATCTAAATTATGATCTTGAATTCTCGATATTTAATACTTGAGATTTTTTTTATAATTCAAGATCTTTGATCTCCTAAAGTTTCTTTTTGTTATTTACTAAAAGGGATATTTGTCAAAATAAATCATGTCTTTTGGTATTCATGACTTAATCATTTATGATCTTTGATATTATGTCTTTCATGACATGATTCATTTGTATTTATGGCTTATATGCCTCATGTAATGATTGAAATATTTTGCACCATTGTATCCTTCGCTTTCTTTTGACAATAACAAAGGGGGAGAGAAAATTATTATCTTACATATTTCAAAAAAAGAAAATTGCTAGCTTGCAAAGAAAGGTAAAACTTACAAGCTACACATCTCAAAGTAGAAAGTCTTGCTAGCTTGCGCATCACAAAAATTAGCAAAAAAGGTGCTAGCTTTCCATTATAAAAAGAACCAAAAAGTTGCTATATTAAGAGAAGCAAAAATTGCTAACTCGAATATCGCAAAGGAAGGAACAAATTGTTGGCTTGCACTTCTCAAAAGAGAAGAAAGAACTCACTAGCTTCCACATTCTAAAGTGATGAAAAATTTGCTAAATTACTAAGCTTACATATCTCTAAAACTAGATAGTTACACTTCTCCTTTCTGTTGATGACAAAGGGGGAGAAATTATGATGATCATGCATGGAATAATGTATTAAAAATTTGATTATGAATGATTTTATGATGACATGTTACTTGGATTCATAATTTATATCTCAATTTATGTTTCTATCAATATGACATATTGATAGGGAGAGTTTCGTTTAAACTCCGTCATCAATTGGTTATCATCATAAAAAAGGGGGAGATTGTTGAATCTTAGATTTTGATGATAAAATCAATTGATGAGTTTATAATCTAATCTGCATTTTGAAAGACACATGACTAACTTCGATTAGAAAAGGTAAATTGATTAAAAAATGAGGAATCAGACGTTAGGTTGGAGTAAAACATGTCAGAAGATTGGACATCGAGTCGGAGGATCGGTCGACATACCGGCAGAAGGAGTTCATGCCATGAGCTCAGGCATCGGGCCATAGGATCAGACATTATTCTAAGGATATTGAAAGTTGTAGGAGTCAACATGTCGATTGGGTAATACGTTGAAGGAGAGGACGATACGTCGAAGGATCGGACAAAGTGTTGGATAAACCAATGATATGCCGGACAACATATGATTCATACTTGTAATCATGTGTATAGATCAAGTTAGTTTAGGACTAATTGAGTTAGTTTTGAGATTAAATAATATCAACTCAATTAAAGGCCAATTAAGCTTAAATCAAGGCTAAATTAGGCCTATTGTTTGGCCCATTCAATGACCTATAGTAGGGTCTGGTGGTGGTACCATCCAAACATAATCTCCCAGACTATATCAAGTAGTGGTACCGCTAGACTAGGTGATAGTACCATCCATTACCACCAGACTGGGCAATGATACCACCTAGTGTTAGTGTGTCAAGAGGTGGTATCGCCAAGTTGGCTAGTGGTACCATCCAATGTCAGATTGACATGCGATGGTACCGCCAGTACCTTGAAAACCCGGAGAATTGAATTTGAGCTTCAATTTTTTAAGTCATTTGGGGTCCATAAGTACCTCACAAATTTCTACTTGATAAACACATGAAAGTAGAACAAAAACTCTATGATTCCAAGATTGTAATATCTTAAAGTGTAAAGTCCATCGTTCTAGAGTTTTGTGATAGTTCTAAGGGAGATGTATGAGAGAACACTTATAAAAGAGGGGTATAAATGTTCTCTCCTGAGCTTGTGAAAAGGAGAAAGAGTTGTAAGGGTAGTTGATCTTCGCTCATTGGAAAGAAGATCAGTAGTGAAAGCTGGTGGCCTCGAGTGAAGAGGAATCGAGAGTGGATGTAGGTCACGACGATCGAACCACTATAAATCTGATGTGTTCTTTTCCTTAGCTACTTACTTTTATTTCTTACTTAGCTACTCACTTTACTTTATATTTACTCTAAGTCAAGGTTAAATACTTTCCTATACGGGCTTTATCGGAATGATTTTTCTACATTGAATGAATTTTCAAATCGATATAATTTTTATGTAAGCAATAATTCATACACCCCCCCCCCCCCCCCCCCCCCCCCCCAAAATGCCGATTTCGATCCTAACAGAGACATGTTAGCATCATATGATAACACTTGGTCATTAGGCCGACCACAAATGGTGTACAAATGACAAATGGGTCGAGTGGCATGTCATTAGTACATTGGAAACATATGCCCAACACGCTAACTTCCCGACCCTATAGTAGACACATATGATCAAGTGACGGGTCTCCAACCTAGGTTGAACTAGTCAAGGTGCCCGATAGGGTCAACAAACATTGCACCATTACCTAGATTCAGCTCGAGAACATCGCATGTTCCACCACAACTATAGATGATCTTGGATATAATGGTTTTCTAGATCACTTACAAAACGAACCATAGGTGCGTACTTGAAAGAAGAATGACACTCCTCATTAGTACTATCCGACTAGTCTGAATAGCCTAAACCCATAACTAACTTGATCGTAGGAGGGACATTTGTTAGGAATACCCCTAACTTAGTTTTATAGGTTCAATACTTCACAAACGGTAACCCAGATTAAGATCAACTTTGAAAAGATTTTAATTGAATCTGAAATTATCTTTATTAGTCCTGTTCAATGAGTACGAATAGCGTAAACCTAAAACTAACTTGACTGTCGAAGGGATATTTGTTGGGAACGCTCCTAACTTAGTTTTATAGGTTTAATACTTCACAAATATTAACTCGAACTTGTTGAATCTCGGATTTTGATAATAAAACCAATTGATAAGTGTTTATGTTTTAATATGTGCTTTGAGTGACGCAGGATGCTTCGATCGGGATGAGACAATTAAAGTAGGAAGAATCATGTTGTGCTGGGAGAAAACATGTCAGAAGATTGGACGTCGAGCTGGTGGATCAATCGATGTATCGACAGAAGGCTTCGGGCCATGGATTCGGGCATCGGGCCAAGAAAAGCGGATATTACGCCAAGAATATTGGAGTTGCGGAGTCAACTGGCTGATTGGGCAATAGGCCGCAAGAGAGGACAAGGCACCGAAGAATCGAATGAAGCATCGAGGGAGCAATAACATGCTAGACAACATGATTAATGCTTAGTATTAATTGTCTAGATCGAAGTATATTTTTACATATGTAGGATTAACTACAATAGCAAGGCATGAAGCAAAATGAAGTCCCGGAGTCAAGGACACGATTTCATTTGGATTTCGAGAGTTCATTAGAAGTCTGGACGTTCGTCGGAAGTTCTATCAGAACCAGCCGAGAAGTCTTGGAGCTTGCCAGAGAAGCTCATCGGAACTCACTAAGAAGATCATCGTGTAGTCCAGGAGCTTGCCGGGAGTCCGCCGGAACATTGTCGAGAGTTCGTCGGAAGTTCACCGGAAGATCGCCGGAAGCTCACTGGAAGAAACCAAGACATAGGGACTTATTTAGCTTAGCAAATGTCCTAGGAATCATAGTTAGCACGTAATTAGGTTTGGATTTGGGCCAACCCAATTAGGGGCCAGCTAGGCCCATGTAAGGACTATGTTGGACCTAATAAGAGGCCCAACCGATACCCCAAGAAGTCTCACCGTCATGGCATAGTCTTCAAGACTGTGTCAAGCGGTGGTACTGCCAGTCTGGGTGGTTGTACCGCCCCTAGCAGGGTGCCAGACGGTGGTACCACTAGCCTGGGCGGTGAAACCGCCCAACACAGCCCCCTAAGCGGTGGTACCGCCCGTGCTCGGAAAACCCAGGATGAGAAGTTTTTAGGCTCCAAGTTTAAATCAACTTGAAGCATATAAATACCCCTCTTATCCCTGGTTAAAAGAGACAAGCACAAAGTATTCAAAAGTGGGAAAATGCTTCTGCAATCTCTTTAGAAATTTCCTCTTGTACTCTAAGTTTAGAATTATGTAAGAGGAGTGTGAGTGCTTGTAAGGGTTGTCTCCTAAACCCGTGAAAAGGAGAAGAGGGGTGTAAAAGGTGGTTGGTCTTCGCCTATCGAAGGAAGACCGATAGTGGATGCCGGTGGCCTCAACGGAAGAGGAATCAGCAAAGTAGATGTAGGTCACGACGACCGAACCACTATAAATTGGCGTGTTCTCTAGTTTGCATTTATGTTTACTAATTTACCTTACTGCAAACCTCTTTAATTGCTTACTACCTTCAATTCATTTACGAACGTATTTCAAGTTAAGTTTCCGAAGAATCAGTTTTCAATGTATGAAGGTTTTTTAAGACGTGATTTTACTGCTACACTAATTCACCCCCCCCCCTCTTAGTGCCGACCTCTTGATCCTGACAATTGGTATCAAAGCCTCGTTATTTCTCATTTAGTTTAACATCTAAGAGAAATGACTCTTTTCGGTTTTCAAGAGGGTCACTCTCTCATTCGTCCTCCCTTTTTCATTGGGACGGACTACACTTACTAGAAAACTCGAATGAGAGTTTTCTTGCTTTCGTTGGATTTAAATTTATGGAATATTATTGAAAATGGTTTTCGAATGTCTTCTCTTCCAATGAACCATTGGAATGATTTGGAGAAGAAGATGTTTTCTTTAAATGCTAGAGCTATGAATACTCTATTTTGTGCTTTAGATAAAACTAAGTTTAATTGAATTTCTATGTGCGAAACGGCTTTTGACATATGGCGCACTCTCGAAATCACACATGAAAATACTAGCAAAGTTAAGGATTCTAAAGTTAATTTTTTAATGCATGATTTTGAACCTTTTCATATGAAACCAAGTGAAATCATTTTATACACCCATTTTACGGATATCATCAATAGTTTAAAAGCACTTGATAGAAGTTTTTCGGATTTTGAACTTGTAAATAAAATTTTACGTTCTCTTAATAAGAGTTGGGATCCATAAGTAATCGCAATATAAGAGACAAAAAACCTAAACAACCTACCACTTGAAGAACTAATTGGGTCTTTAATGACCTATGAAATGACGTGCAATGCACGTAAAGAACTTAAGAACCACCTTCCAAAGAATAAGAAGGATTTCGAACTGAGAACATTTGAAGACCACTCGAGCATAAGCTCAAGTGATGGTGAACATGAACAACTCACTAAGAAATTTAAAAAGTTAATGAAATAAACATTAAAGAATAAAAAGGATGCAACTACTTGCTTTGAACACAAGAAGAAGAACATAAATTAGGATGAATCGAGCTCCTCCGAAGACAAAAAAAAAATCAACAAAGGCGAGGTGACAAACTACGCCTTAATGGCTTTCGACGATGAGGTAATCGAAACCCCCTTAATTTATTTTAAAATTACATGATGCTTTTCATGATGCATTTATTTTTTTGTTTAGAATAATTATTTTTTTGAAAATTGTATGTTTAAAAATAAAAATGCAAAAATTATGATCATGCTAGTAATTTTGAAAATGATAGTGAAAATTACATGTTTTATAATGGAACAGAATGTTAGATTTAAATCTAATAATGATCATATATATGTTTTTTTCAAGAATAAATAATGTATATCTTGATGATTTCCGAATTTGAGTGAAACCATGCTTGATGTCTTAATGAAAATATTAAGAAGTTTGATATCATGCTTAATGATGATGCATGGTTTTTGTATGAAAAACTAAGCATGAAAAGTTGATTCACCTAAAAAGAAAAATGCTTTGTGAAATCTATTTCGATGATGCATAATGATGTTATTATGTAATGAAAATATTAAATATTTTGAAACCATGTTTTGATGTCATGCATAATAATCATGCTTAATAAATTTCGAAATTATGCATGATGATTTTCAAGTAATTTATGGTTTATTGATCTTGATGGTTTTTATGACAAAATTTATTTTTTGATCCTAAATGATTGATGATATATATTTTTTCTGGCATAAAAAGGACAAAGGCATGCTTGTATGAAACAAACTAAAAAGAGAAAAGCTTTCTCTTAGAAAAATTTCTCTATTTTATCGATTTTTCCAAAAAGGAGATTAATGAATCCATTTATATCACTTTTGTGAATCTCTTGAAAATAATTTTGATTTGATGATTTGAATTTGAATGAGTTTTATTCAAATTATAATCTTGAATTCTTCAAAATACTTGAGATTTTTTTCTTAATCAAGATCTCTTCTTTTTACCCTTACAAATTTTCTTGGTATTTTATTTAAGAGGAGATCTACTATATAAATCATGTCTTTTGATATTTACATGATCTTATCTCTCATGATATGATTTATTTTTGTATAACCCCTTGTATTAATCATCCAATTAATTCTTCTTGATGAGATGAAATGAATGTGATGAAATGAAATTATGCATGAAATACTCATGATATTGTTTTGATGCTCTAAAATGATATAAAATTTGCTAGCTTATGAGTATCATGTATGATATGATCATAATGATGATTGATTTATTTTTTTTTTAATATCATGTATGAAAAATGAAATATAAGGTTTTAAAATTGTGCTTGTTTTAATTTGAAACTATTATGATGCACAAATATATTGAAAAAAAAGATTGATACTTCAACTTTGTCATGATTTAAAAATTGATGCAAAGGAAAAAGAATCACAACATTGTATTCTTCCTTTCTATTTGATAATGACATAGGGGGAGCAAATTTTGCTAGCTTGCTAGCTTGCATCTTTTAAGAAGAAGCAAAATGCTTGCTCATCTAAAAAAGATGCAAAAATCTTGCCAACTTTCATGTGTAAAATTTGCTAGCTCACAAATTACAAGGGGAAAATTTTTCTAGGAAGCAAAGTCGCTAGCTTATTTAAAAATGATGCATGCAATACTTATGATTTTATTATGATAATGTATTTAATGTATTGTATATCATGTATGAGAATCATGATTAAAATTTCATTGACTTGAATTAAATTTAAATTCAAGGTTTATCTCAATTATGACATATTGAAATAAGAATGACACTTTATTTTTGTCATAATTTAAAAATTGATGAATTGCACTATTATTTTTGTTATTCCCCTCTTTTTGCCAATGACAAAGGGGGAGAAAGAAATTCTAGCGTGCACATCACGAAAAGAAGCAAACTTGCTAGCTTGCTAATCTCAAAAGAGAAGCAAGAAGTATCATCTTACAAATATCAATAGAAGCAATATTTGCTAAGTTACACATTTCAAGAGGAAGCAAAATAGTCTATCTTGCACATCTCAAAAGATGTAAAATTTGGCTAACTTTTATATGTGTAAAATTTGATAGCTTGCATAATGATAAAATTAGAAATTATGTTTATTATGCAATGATCTAAATTTGAATATCACAAACACATGAATAGTTAGAACTTCTCATTTTTGTTGTTGACAAAGGGGGAGAAGTGTGTTGATGTCATGTATGATTTGATCATGATATGTTGCTTAGATTTTTGAATCCAAGAGATTCTATCAATATGACATATTGATAGGGCGTTTGTTTAAACTCCAGGAGTTAAGGGTAACTCCGTCGTCGATTGGTTGTCATCATAAAAAAGGGGGAGATTGTTGAATCTCATATTTTGATGATGAAACCAATTGATAAGTGTTTATGTTTTAATCTACATTTTGAGTGACATAAGATGCTTTGATTAGGATGAGACAATTAAAGCAGGAAAAATCATGTTGTGCTGGGGGAAAACATGTCAGAAGATTGGATGTCGAACCGGTGGATCAATCAACGTATCGACAGAAGGCTTCGGGCCATGGATTCGGGCATCAAGCCAAGAAGAGCGGATATTGTGCTAAGAATATCGGAGTTGCGGAGTCAACTAGCCAATTGGGCAATAGGCCGCAAGAGAGAACGATGCACTGAAGAATCGGACGAAGCATCAAGGGACCAATGACATGCTGGACCAATGACAACATGATTAATGCTTAGTATTAATTGTCTAGATCGAAGTATGTTTTTACATGTGCAGAATTAACTACAATAGCAAGGCATGAAGCAAAATGAAGTCCCGGAGTCATGGATGCGATTTTGTTGGGATTTCGAGAGTTCGTCGAAAGTCCGGACGTTCGTCGGAAGTTCTATCGGAACCAACCGAGAAGTCTTGAAGCTTGCCAAAGAAGCTCGTTGGAACTCGCCAAGAAGATCGTCATGTAGTCCAAGAGCTTGCCAGGAGTCCGCCGGAACATTGCCGAGAGTTCGTCAGAAGTTCGCCGGAAGATCACCGGAAGCTCGCTAGAAGAAACCAAGACATAGAGACTTATTTAGCTTAGCAAATGTCTTAGGAATCACAGTTAGCACGTAATTGGGTTTGGATTTGGGCCAACCCAATTAGGGGCCAGTTAGGCCCATGTAAGGACTGTGTTGGGCCTAATGAGAAGCCCAAACAATGCCCTAAGAAGTCTCACCGTCATGGCACAGTCTTCGAGATTATGTCAGGCGGTGGTACCGTCAGTCTAGGCGGTTGTACCGCCCCTAGCACAGCCCCCCAAGCGATGGTACCGACAGACTGGATGGTGGTACCGCCCAATGCAATGATAGTGTCAGACTGATACTAGCGGTGGTACCGCCCAGCGTAGGCGGTGGTACCGCCCAACGCAGGCGGTGGTACTGCCCAGCACAAGCGGTACCCACCGTCCAGTGCAATGTTAGTGTGAGACTGACACCAGCGATGGTACCACCTAGCGCAGGCGGTGGTACCCCCAACACAGGCAGTGGTACCGCCCTTGCCCGAGAAACCCGGGATGAGAAGTTTTTAGGCTCCAAGTTTGAATCAACTTGAAGCCTATAAATACCCCTCTCATCCCTGGTTAAAAGAGACAAGCACAAAGTATTCAAAAGTGAGAAAACGCTGCTACTATATCTTTAGAAATTCCCTCCTCCACTCTAAGTTTAGAATTCTGTAAAAGGAGTGTGAGTGCTTATAAGGGTTGTCTCCTAAACCCGTGAAATGGAGAAGAGGGGGGTAAAAGGTGGTTGGTCTTCGCCTATTGAAGGAAGATCGATACTGAATGCCAGTGGCCTCGACGGAAGAGGAATCGGCGAAGTGGATGTAGGTCACGACGACCGAACCACTATAAATTAGCGTATTCTCTGGTTTGTATTTCTGTTTAGTAATTTACCTTACTGCAAACCTCTTTAATTGCTTACTGTCGTGTTTCAAGTTAAGTTTCCGAAGAATCGGTTTTCAACGTACGAAGGTTTTTGAAGACGTGATTTTGTCACTGTACTAATTCACCCCCCCCCCCCCTCTTGCCGACCTCTTGATCCTAACAGAACTCAGATTGACTTGGAAAGGTTCTTGATTGAATCTGAATCCCTACTCCTGTATTTTTTTTTGTCCTTAGAACATTATAAGTTCATATTAAAGAATTAGATTAAATCAATTCATCGAATAAAATTGCATAATTATTATTTAAGAGATAGCGTCCCCTATAGTTATTTTCACCTAAAATATTTATTTATAAAGATCAATTTTATCTTCATAAAATTTTTTGAACTTATGCGATCAATGAATCAGTTCAGATAAAATCCTTGGACCATCTCCCACATGCCTCCCCCTCCACTGAGTCTGCAAGGAGGTTTAGGAAGAAGAAAGCCAAGTCAGGTATCGATCTCATGAGCCGTGCCCGTTCCTGCAACTGTGATCGGTAATCACCCCTGGTACGAGGCATTTTCTTTTGTCATCGGGCATGTTTCCACTTCAGGCTTCCGTTTCCGGAATCTGTGAAGCAGCGGACGACGGTTGCCGTTGACTACAAATCGGACGGCTTCAATCGTTCCTAATCATGGTGATGGGCCGCCCATGCAAAAGTACAACAAAACTTGGACGGCCGTCCTCCCTTGACACATCGCACGTGTCCCGATCCGAACGGAGTCTACGTGGCTGCTGTTTACGCGGATGGTCACTCAAGCCCAATGACATCATCACGCAAGCCCAATGACATCGTGGGAGATGCCGCCGCGGGTTGACGGTCAACGACCTGTTCTCCCCCCGCGCCCTCTCCGACCAGACCGCGGTTAATCGGAATCGAATGTGTGACGTGGCACGAGGAACGCGTTTTCTCGCGCCACCGCCTCTTTAAGAAGCTTCGACGACTTCCCCCCGTTGCTCGCGTCCTCCGTGCCTCTCACCATTCGCCTTCACTCCCTTCTGAGCTCCAATCCCAATCGATCGCCCTTCTCGATCCTCGAATCCGCAGAGGGATATGGCGGACAACTGCTCGGTACTCGATCCGTGGGTGTACCACTCGGAATCGGCGTGGATCAGCGAGGTCTCTGCCCGCGAGAACGCGGCCGTCGCCATGGCCCTCCAGATCTCCCTCTCCGACACCACCACCTCATCCTCCTCCTCCTCCTCCGCCGCCTCCGCCGACACCCTTTCCTCCCCTCTCCTCCTCCTCCAGCACCAATTCACTCCCCCCTCTTGCTCCTCTGCGTCCGGAGACGCCACCCTTCGCCGGCGGAATGCCCTCGGCCCGGCCCTGCAGGGGCGGGTCTCGAAGAGGAAGTCGCACGCGTCGAAGCGGTCGGCCACCACCTACATCTCCGCCGACCCGATCGACTTCCAGGAGGTGGTGCAGCGGGCGACGGGGTTCCGGCTCGCGGGGGAGCCACTGGTGAAGCCCGAGCCGGTACGGTCTGCGGCGGGCGACCGGGCGGCCCTGCAACAGATCCGCCTGCCCACGCTCGACACCTCGGTGTCTTTTCTGGATACGGGCGCGGTCGGGATCCCGAGCGGGGGCTTCTCGTCCGGGTCACCACCACCTGCCTACGCGCCGGACTTCGACTTCGATCCACTACTCCCGGCCTTCCCTACGCTGGATTCGTGGGGTGTCATGTAGAGGAGATGCTTCTTTAGACGTCATTTCTATGATAATTTATATAATTATTATTTTATAGTAGATTAAACTTATACTTAGTTGATTGAGTTAAAAAATGAAAATGCTAATTATATTTCTTAATGATTCGAATATGCGAGAGAGCAATACACTTATTAAATTAAGAGTATATAATCATAAGGTATCTTAATTAACAATCATACCTCTTAAATTATTGATTTATAATAATTCATTGTAATAATTTACAGAAAATATTTGATAAAATTTCATAAAACAAACTATACTAAACCTAAAAATTTATTTAAATTTCACCATCAATTTTTAATAATTCACTCAATATATAAATGAACTAGTTAGTATAATCAAACCATCACACAATTCTATAAAAAAATTTACTTCACTATTCTAGTTAATCAAACGATCTTGAATTATCATAAAATTTTATAAAAAAATAATAATTATAAAAACTAAATATACACCAAATTTTAATTTCAAATTGAATCATTTGGAGGCTAAATTATCCTCTTAATTTACTACTAATGCCTATTCTATTCTACTGAAATTAGGTTGGGATTGTCTGAACTTATAAACCTCAAATCTTATTATACAAAGGTGGTAACTACTTAATTATAAATCTCATAGAACCCTGAGAAAATCTTTTAAAATATATCAAAAATATAAAACTTAATTATATACCTAAGGGGTTTAATTTAGCTCGAATAAAATCCCTTCTTAAAAAAAAAGAAGGAGATTTTAAGTACCTCATATTAGGATAATAACAACTAGATGCATGAATCTTAGATTAAAGTCATACTAGAAACCTTAGAATCACGAGGATTCATACAAAATATATTCAAAAATAAAAAATATTTAAAGTCTAGGTTACTTAAAAGTAGCTAAAAATATTAGCCTATTATTTGTAAAACCAAAATGTTACGTATAGCAAGGGATGAATTAGGTTTTTCTTATCTCAATATTTCTTAGAACTAGGGGTTCTAAGCCTCCATAAGAAAAGCTAAGAGAATGTCTAAAGAATAAGAGAAATGCCTATGAATTATTGAGTTAGTGTCAGTCATAGGTGCTCTGCAAGCCAATCATATGAGTGATAGTACGTGTGACTTGACATGTAGTCTTTTTGCTTATTATTATTTGATATTTTATCACTTTATATTGCATGTTGTATGAATATATTGTGATATCTATGAATCTATGTAATGGAAATCGGATCGTGATGAGATCATGATAATGAGATTGATTCACCTTTAAACACACATCCTAAATAATCCCGGTCATAGGTTACTCGAGAGGGACATCGAGATAACTGGACAAACTGGTATGTTATATACTCATCCATATGATGAATACAATTAGTTTCATAGTTGTTCATGTGGGGACACTAGGAATACAATGCAGGTGCTCATTGGAGAATGAGTTCACTAATTGATCCGTTCATATAAAGCTGGATGGTTGATGATGCCTTATTATCAGACAACAAATTTATGGTCCTAGTGGTCTATCTAGTTCTTAGACTCGAGACACCAAGGATGTCCTATATGAGTACTTCACTTTTGATATCAGACTTATAGGTCTGGAGGTTTCAAATCTAGCACAACTAGTTTATCGGGAGTGGTAGCCAACCTAGGAGGATCATCCTCTCTTAATGTTATAAGAAGAATATTCTATGTATTCTTACTTAGTCAAATCCTTAGCTAGGGTCATTCAGATTGAGAGAGAAAGATTTCTCTAGTAGAATCCGATTAGAGCGAAGCTCGAGTAGAAACTATATAGGGCTTAACAATACCATGCTCGGTATACGGTCTCTCGGGTATTAGATGTTGAATCTCATATTTTGATGATGAAATCAATTAATGAGTTTATGATCTAATATGCCTTTTCAGTGATATAGGGCTAGCTTCGATCATGAAGAGATAATTAAAACAAGAAGAATCAATGTTGGGCTAGAGTGGAACATATCAAAAGATTAGACATCGAGCCAAAGGATCAATCGACATGTCGGTAGAAGGCTTCATGTCATGAGTTTGGGCATCAGGCTTAGAAGAGCAGACATTGTGCCGAGGAGATCGAAATTGTGGAGGTCCATATGTTGATTGGGCAAAAAGTCACAAAAGAAGACGATGCGCCGAAGGATTGGACGAAACGTCGATGAATCAATGACATGTCGGACAACATGTGATTAATACTTTATAATAATTATCTAGACCGAAGTAGTTTTAAGTTATAATTGAGTTGAAATTAGGCCAACTTAATTAGGGACCAATTTAGCCTATGTTGGAGGTATTTTGGGCTAAGAGAAAGGCCTATTTAGTGATCCAAATGTTGGGTTAGGCAGTGGCACTACCAGAGGCTCAATCTCCAAGACATAATCTCTAAGACTATGTCAAACGGTAGGTACTGCAAGTCTAGGTGATGGTATCACCCAAAAGAGTCTCCTAGACCATGTCAAGTAGTGGTACCACTAGACTGAGCGATGGTACTACCCAATGTCAGTGCTGCAAGCAGTAGTACCACCCAACATAAGCGGTGGTACTGCTAGGACCTGAGAAACCTAGGATGAGATCTTTTTTTGCTCTAATTTTGAAGCCATTTGGGGTCTATAAATATCACAGCTATTCTTGAATGAAGATGAAAGAATTGAGCAGAAAAGGAAAAGAATTCTAAGTTAAAAAGTGTTGTAATCTCTCTAAGTTTAGTGAGTCTCTTCTTCCGAGAGTTGGAAGGTTTCTAAGGAAGGAGTGAGGTCTAGAAAAAATAGAGGTGTAAAAGTTCTCTCCTGAGCTTATCAAAAGAAGGAAGAGTTGTAAGGGTAGTTGATCTTCGCCCATTGAATGAAGATTGGTAGTGGAAGCTGGTGGTCTCGAGTGAAGAGGAATTGAGAGTGGATGTAGATCATGATAATCGAGCTACTATAAATTGGTGTGTTTTCTTTCTTCTCTGCCATATACTTACTTTGCAATTGATTTACTTCTTCATTACTTTAGCTACACACTCTTATAAATATTTTTAAAGTTAAACACTTTTTGATATGATATTATCGTTCGAAGTTTTCTAACTCGACGTAATTTTACGTACACACTAATTCACCCCTAGTGCCGACTTAATCCTAACAGTTGGTATCAGAGCCATGTTTTTCTCATTTAGTTTAACACCTAAGAGAAATGACTCTTTTTTATCTTCAAGAGGGTCTTTCTATCACTCATCCTCCTATGTTTAATGGGACGGGCTACACTTATTAGAAAACTCGGATGAGCATTTTCTTGCTTTATTTGAACTTTGATTTATGGAATATCATTGAACTTGATTTTCAAACCCCTGCTAAACCTATAAATGAATGGAATGACTTTGAGAAAAAGTCATTTTCTTTAAATGTGAAAGCTATGAATGTTTTGTTATATGCTCTAGATAAAAATAAATTTAATCGGATTTCTATTTATGAAACTGTGCATGACAGTTAGCACACTTTTAAAATTACACATGAAGACACTAATAGAATTAAAGATTCAAAAATTAATCTTTTGATGCATAGTTTTGAATTATTTTGAATTGAACCAAGTGAAACATTGGAGACATGTATATTCGTTTTACGGATGTCGTCAATAGTTTAAAAGCACTTAGTAAAGCTTTTTCTAATTTTGAAATTATTAATAAAATATTAAGACCCCTTACAAAAAGTTAGGATCCGAAAGTGATAACAATACAAGAAACAAATGAGTTGAATAATTTCTTTCTTTAAGAACTTATCGGGTCTTTAATGACTTATGAAATGACATACAAGACACTTGATGAACATAAGAACAACCTTCCAAATAACATGAAGAATTTGACATTTAGAACAAAAGAAGACCACTCGAGTGAAAGCTCAAGTGATGATGACTTTGAACTCCTCACAAGAAATTTTAAAAAGTTCATAAAACAAGAATAAAAAAAAAATGAACTTAAAAAGAAGAAGCTACCAAAGAAGAAGAAAGCACTTAAAGGCTACTTAGGACAATTCAAGTGCATCCAAAGATGAAGAGCAAATTGATGAAGATGAAGTGGTAAACTTCGCTTTGATGGCTCTTGACAATGAGGTTGTTGAATCTCAAATTTTGATGATGAAACCAATTGATAAGTATTTATGATTTGATATATGTTTTGAGTGATGTAGGAAGCTTCAATCAAGGAGAGATAATTGAAGTAGGAAGAATCTATTAGTCCTAGTGGTGTATATGATCCTTAGATTTGAGACACCAAGGATGTCCTGTATGAGTGTTCCACTCTTTGATACCAGACTTATACGTTTGGATGTCCCAGATCTAGCACAGCTGGTCATCGGGAGTGGTAGTCAATCTTACGAGAGCTATTGAGTGTCGATAGAGGATCATCCACTCTCGGTGTCATGAAAGGAATGCCCCATTTGTTCTTGCTCAGATAAATCCCTGGCCAGGGTCATTCGGATTGAGAGAGAAAGAGTTCTCCGAGAGAATCTGATTAGAGCAAGACTCGAGTAAAAACAATATGGGTCTGACAGCACCATGCCCGGTATACGGTCTCTGGGATATTAGATGGATGAGGGACTATAGGTACACAATAATTGAGGATAGACAGGTCCAATGGATTAGATTCCCCTGCATCATTTGGGGACTACGGTGTAGTGGCCTAGTACGTTCGCAATCGATAAGTCGAGTGAATTATTATGGAGATAATAATTCACTGAACTACAAGGAGTTCTGACAGGTATGACTCATGGCCAGCTCGATATTGGGCCTAGAGGGTCATACACATATGGTAGGTATTGTGAAGAGTAGAGGTTCGGATATGAGATATCTATCGGAGCCCCTATCTTATTGGATATCCAATAAGCCCCTAAATTATTAGATCCTATGGATGAGATCCGATAAGAGCCCATGAGAGATTATTGGATAGAAACCCACTAATTTAAGAGGTTTTGATAGTTGGATGGAAATCCAATACCCAATAGGGGAGGATCCATTAGGGTTAAGTTGATAGGGGACCTCTATAAATAGGAGAGAACTAGTTGTTCATAGGCTAGAGCCTTTTGGTTGCCTCTCATATTCTCTTCCCCCTCTCTACCTCAGAGTAGGCATGGAGTTTTGAGGAGCGTCATCGCAGCCCTACTGTGTGGATCACCGCTAGAGAGGAGAGTGCATGACCTCCTTCACCCTTTCCTAGAGATCTGTAGGGATTCAAGGATATTCGATCTCTCTAGGTAATACAATCTATCTCACAAGTGGTTTTCTGTTTCGTAGATTTTTACATACCAATCTTCGTACGACGACAAATATATCTTTGGGAATTGGAGATTTTGTTTTATGTTCTTCCACTGCATATGTTATGTTGCCCCCAAGATTTTCTAACAGTGGTATCAAAGCCAGGTTATTCGTGCAACAGATTGGTTTTGAACTACTTGTGTTATGTTTTGGAGAAGCTTTTGACGTCAAAATCATTGACGCAAAAGCAAGAAAGGGCGGCAACTGTTGTTGCCCTTGCTACCATCTTCTTGCAGGTAGGTCGCCTATGTGAAGCAGCTGTTGCTACGCGGAATTATAGTCACAGGCGGCAGCACCTATGGGCGTCGCATGAGGGCACAGCGCTCGCGAAGGCCATAGCCTACGGGCACAACGCCCGCAAGAGGGGGCCTCGGCCCTTCCTCGGCTTTGCCGAGGAAGGCTACAGGCATAGCAGCCTGCAAGGGTAGCACCACCCGCAGGGGCGCCCACCTGCAGGGGCGACGCCGCCCACGTGCGAGCTGCCCGCAGGCAGCGGCAGCAGCAGCGCCCCCGCCCCCTGCCGCACAGGCTGCCACCGGTAGGGTGGCAGCGACGACATAAGCAAGGGAGGGTGAGAAAGAGGGTTAGGGTTTTTGGGCAAAAGATAATTTTGCCCTTGTGAATTTATAAAAATTTTGTTCTATCCTTTTATCCAAATTACAAAAATACCCTCAGAATTTAGAAAATTTCATGTATGTCTCTGAACTCAGAAAATATTAATTAATTAAAAAGTTTAATTGATTATTATTTTATTATTATCTAGTAGTCCTACATGATGATGATTTATACATATGATGTATGATGTGTGGATGGTGTTAGGATCAAGAGCACTAAGAAGGGGGGGTGAATTAGTGCAGCGGAAAACTTTCGACGATTTAAAATGACGTTCGTACGATAAAAATGATTTTTATAAGAAAGCCGATTCGAAAATCACTTTAACTTGTGATCAAGCGAGATGCAGTTAAAGTAAAGATATATAGGCAGTTTGCAGTTAAGATAGAGAACAGAATGTAATTGCAAACTGAAATACGATGTTCGTACGATAAAATGATTTCGGTATGAACGCCGATTCAGAAATTGCTTTAACTTAGATTAGGTGAAGTGCAGTTAAAGTAAAGCTATGGAGGCAGTTTGCAGTTAAGATAGAAAACAGAAAGTAAATGCAAACCGAGATTTAGAGTGGTTCGGTCAATCTTAACCTGCATCCGCTTTTGGTTCCTTCTCCGATGAGGTCACCGACGTCCACTAGAGGCCTTCCTTCAATAGGCGAAGGCCAACCACCCTTTTACAATTTCACTCCTTTTGACGGACTTAGGAGACAACCTTTACAGAAGGCGGTACGACCGCTTGACAGAGCTCAGAGACCGAGCTCTGGCGGTGCCATCGCCTGACTGGGGTGGTTCCACTGCCTAGTCTTGCTCGGAGACTGAGCCCAAGCGGTGCCACTGCCTGACTGGGGCTATTCCACCGCCCAGTTTTCCTCGGAGACTAAGCTCCTGGGCGATGCCACCGCCGGCTAGGAAATCTGGGTCCGAATGGGCTGATCCATTCGGCCCAATTTGGGTCTATCAAGGGCCCAATTGCCCCCAGATTAAGTTAATGGGATCACCTCCCATTCCTAGCTTAATCTACATGCTAACTACGATATTTCTTAAGACATTTACTGCAACTTGCTCCGATGCATCAATCGCTTCTTCCGGCGAGCTTCTGGCGAACTTCCGGTGAACATCCGACGAACCCTCGGCGATGCTCCGGCAGACTTCCGGCAAATCTCCTGGACTTGCGACGATCCACTTGGCAAGTTCCGACGAGCTTCTTTGGCAAACTCATGGACCTCTCAGATTTGTTCCCGCAAAACCTCCGACGACCGTCCGGACTTCCATTGAACTCTCGAACCCCCAACGTGATCATGGTCTTGACTTCAGCGTGACTCCTACTGCATGTCTTACTGCCATTGTAGTTAATTCTGTATACTTATCTCAACATATGGATTAGATAACAAATGACAATTGACTTCATCATCAAAATCCGAGATTCAACAATCTCCCCCTTTTTGATGATAATAAATTGATAACGAAGTTAACCTTCACTCCCCCTATCTATATACCATACTTGAGATAAGTTATTCTTGAATTCAAAGCCTTTAAATTCAAGAGATATATTGATAAGTTAAGATCATTTATCCTTATCAATACTCCCATCATGATTCCTATCATGATGTATTTCTCTGAAAATGATGTCAAGGCTTGACATCCATTTTCAGGTTTTACATTTCAAATGTGAAAGATAGCAATTGTAGCAATTCATCATATTGCTATTCAAGGCTTAACATCCATTTTCAGGTTTTACATTTCAAATGTGAAAGATAGCAATTGTAACAATTCATCATATGGCAAGATATCAACATGTAAAATTGTGATGTAAGTTCTTGATATCTTAACAAAATACAAATATTTCAAGTGTTTAGCAATCATAGCATTTCATCACTTGACAAGATATCAATTTGTAGAATTGCAATGTAAGCTCTAGATATCATAACATAGTGCAAATATGGCAATAATATAGTGCAAATATGGCAATCATAGCAATTCTATTACCAATTTATCATATATTTCGATGCAAGCTTTTGATATCTCAACATAATTCAAATTTAAGTATGGCACTCATAGCATCAATTCATATATTTCTCATTCAAATATGGCACTCATAGTATCAATTCATATATTTCTCCCCCTTTGTCATCAACAAAAATGAGAACTATATAGGCAAATTTTAACTAGGTTTATGTCATTTTTCAACAATGAGTGATAGGATACCAATTATACAAACATCTCAAGGAAAACATGACATGGAGGTAACTTTCATTACTTCTTCCTCTTTATTTGTTATTATCTTTTTGCATGAAGGAGGAAAGCCATTTGTGAGCTTACTCGAATGAAGTTAAAATTGATAAGATATTAAAGCACGCTTCATTTTTACAAGGATCAAGATATGTGTGTGAATCAAATCCTTGCACGTAAAACTCTTTCTCAAAAGATATAAAACTATTTCTCAAAAGATATAAGAAGGAATCATCAAATCCATTTCTCGAAAGATATTTTTCACATGATAAGTCTATGAGAGATGCATTTGCTAGTTGATTCCATATGTCAAAAATCAATAATGTGAATCAAACTCGATATGACATATGTTTATTAAGTCCGGAAGAGAATAATGTATCGAGAAAATCCGATTGTTATGATCAAGAAGGTCCGAAAAGGAAATTTAACACTTTCATGCATTTGGATAAGGTTTTGCTATAGATTTTCGAATTCAATCATGAAGATAAAACATGCTTATTATCATGAAAATTTTTGTATCCAAAACACATAATTTCCAACATATAATTAAGACATGTAATTGTGTAAAATCATCATGGCAATTAAGTGATTTGATCATTAAATAAAAAAGTTCGAAAAATAATCTTAACAAGTTCATGCATTCGGACATATTAACATTCCTAATTCTCTTCTAATGAAATCAAATTGTTCTTCACTTAGAGGTTTTGTAAAAAAATCAGCTAGTTGATACTTATTATCAATAAACTCTATGATTACATCATAATTAGTGACATGATCTCGTATAAAGTGATATCTAATATCAATATGTTTTGTTCTTGAGTGTTGAATGAGATTCTTTGTTAAACATATTGCAATTGTATTATCACATTTAATGGGAATGTTTTTAAGATGGACTTTATAATCTTCTAAGGTGTTTTTCATCCATACAACTTGTGCACAGCATGCACTAACTACAATATACTCAGTTTCGGTTGTTGATAGTGCAACCGAGTTTTGTTTCTTAGATGACCAAGGAAACAAGGGAATGTCCCAAAAATTGACATGTTCCTGATGTGTTTTTTCTATCTAGTCTATACCTAGCAAAATCCGCATCAGCATAAGCAATTAACTCAAAATTCTCAGTTTTTGGATACCATAACCCTAGATTTGTGGTACCTTTAAGATATCTAAGTATTCTTTTAACCGCTTTAAGATGAGATATTTTAGGGTTCGATTGAAACCTAGCACAGAGTCCTACACTGAACATGATATCTGGTCTAGTTGCAGTGAGGTAAAGTAAACTTCCTATCATACCCCTATAAGTTTTTTGATCGAAGCTTTCTCCACTTTTATCAACTTCTAACTTAGTGGAGATGCTCATAGAAGTGTTAATAGCTTTTGAGCTATCTATATTAAATCTTTTCAGTAGATCTAAAGCATATTTAGTTTGACTAATAAATATGCCATTGCTTAGTTGCTTAATTTGTAAGCCTAAGAAAAAGGTTAATTCTCCCATTAAACTCATTTCAAATTAGAGACTCATGGTTTTAGCAAAAGATTCACAAAGAGATTCATTCGTAGAACTGAAAATAATATCATCAACATAAATCTGAATAATGAGAAAATTATTTTCAAAATTCTTGATAAACAATGTAGTATCGACCTTGTCTTTTGTGAAATTATTTTCAATAAAAAAAGTACTAAGTCTCTCATACCAAGCCCTTGGGGCTTATTTTAAACCATAGAGAGCTTTAGTTAATTTAAATACATGATTAGGGAGGCTATTATTTTCAAATCCGGGAGGTTGTTCAACTTAAACTTCTTCATAATTAAAACCATTCAGAAAAGAGCTTTTAACATCCATTTGAAATAACTTAAAATTATTATTACTAGTATAGGCAAGGAGCATCCTTATGGCTTCTAATCTAGCCATAGGAGCGAAGGTTTCTTTGTAATCGATACATTTTTCTTGGTTGAAACCTTTGGCTACTAATCTAGCCTTGTTTCTAACCACGATACCATATTCATCTTGCTTGTTTCTAAAGATCCATTTAGTACCAATAACTAAATGGTCATTTGGCCTAGGAACAAGCTTCCACACCTCATTTCTCTCAAATTAATTTAACTCATCTTGCATTGCGATAATCCATGAATCATCTTTCATGGCTTCGTCAATACATTTAGGTTCAATTTGGGAGAGAAAAGCGGCGTTGGCACAAATATTTTTAAGAGAAGAACATATTTGAATATCCTTGGGTAAGGATGGGCTCCTTAGGATGAGCATCTACATACTTCCAATCCTTGGGTAAGGATGTTTCGGAAGTGGATGCATCCAAGTTGCTAGTTGGAGAAGGGTTTCATTTAAATTCAAAGAATTGAAATTAACATCCTCATCAAAATCATTTTTCTTGATTTCGAAAATCTCATTAAAAACAACATGAATGGATTCTTCTATAATTAAAGTTCTTTTATTAAAGATACGAAAGACTTTATAAACCGAAGAATAACCAAGAAAAATTCCTTCATCGGATTTAGCATCAAATTTTCCTAAGGCATATTTTTCATTCAAGATAAAACACTTAGACCCAAAAACTTTAAAATATGAAACATTGGGTTTTTTATTGTTCCACAACTCATATGAAGTTTTGGTGAGTAAGGGTCTTACTAGAACTCTATTCAATATATAGCATGCAATGTTTATGGCTTTGGCCCAAAAATATTTGGGTAGGCTATGTTCATTCAACATGGTTCTTATCATTTCTTGTAAATTTCTATTCTTTTTTTCTACTACTCCATTTTGTTGAGGATTTCTTGGAGTAGAGAAGTTGTGGTTGTATCCATTAGATTCATAAAATTCTTGGAAATCACGGTTTTGAAATTCACCACCGTGATCACTTCGAATTGATGAAATCATAAAACCCTTTTCATTTTGAACAAGTTTACAAAACTTGGTGACATATCTAAAGCATTCATTTTTGTGTTTTAAGAAATAAGTCCATGTGTATCTACTATAGTCATCTACAATGACGAAGGCGTATTTGCTACCTCCTAGGCTTGATTTAGAGATTGGTCCGAATAAGTCCATATGGATCAATTGTAAGGGCCTAGAGGTGCTTATTTGATTCTTAGATTTGAAACTATCCTTAATTTGTTTTCCTAATTGACAAGCATCACACACATTATCTTTAATGAACTTGATATGAGGAATTCCTCGTACAAGTTCTTTGGATGATATTTGAGTGATTAGTTTCATACCAGCATGACCTAATCTCCTATGACAAAGCCAAGCATCCTCATTCAAAACCGAGAAACACATTTCATTGCAAAGATCATTGATGTCAATGGTGTATACGTTATTATATTTTAATACAATCATAGATGTGTTTTTATGTGGTTTTTCAATGATGCAAGCATTAGATTCGAATTTGACGATATATCCTTTATCACATAATTGACTAATGCTCAAGAGGTTATGTTTTAAACCATCAACTAACAAAACATCTTCAATAAAGAAGTTAGATTTGTTACCTATGGTTCCTTTGCCAATGATTTTACCCTTGTTGTTATCTCCGAAGGTGATATAGCCTTCGTCTATGCTAGTGAGGTTAGAGAATTGAGATGGATCTCCGGTCATATGCCTTGAGCATCCACTATCAAGGTACCATCTATTGCTCCTAGCTTGAGATGGTGTATGTCTCTACAAGAAAGGATAATTTTTAGGTACACATTTAATTTTGGGTGCCTTAAAAACTGATCTACATTGTTTATTATGTTACATAGAGTTTATCATGGTTCCTTTAGGAACCCAAATCAGTTTGTTCGGGCTAATTTTCTTGAATGGACAATGATATGTTTTATGTCCATGTTTGCAACAAAAGTTGCATTTACTTTGGTGCCAAATATGTAAGATAGGGTCTTTTATGAAGGTGGTTGGATTTTGGTGAGGACTTCTCACAAATTCGATTCCACTTCTTTTGGGAACGTGACTCTTATTTGTGAGAATCATGTTCAAAGACTTACTACCAACCTCGAATTTCTTCAAGGCGTCCTTAAGTAGCAAATTCTCCTTTTGAAGAGTTTCTAGATCATGGCATTTTTCACATTGAGCTAAATTATCATGATATTCAGTTTTTAATTTATCAAAATTACTAACAAGACTATCATGCTTATTTTTCAGTAATTTATAATTTCTAATGATTATTTTATATTCATCAAATAAGTCATAGAAGGCATTTAATAATTCATCAAATGATAAATCTGCATCAATTAAATTTGTTACCTCCTCTCCGATGGCCATTAGGGCATAATGAGCAACTTTCTCATTGTTGGACTCCTCTTCTTCGGACGCACTTGAGTCATCCCATGTTGCTTTGAGCGCCTTCTTCTTTGATGTTCTCTTCTTGGCTTAGGGACAATCACTTTTGTAGTGTCCCGGCTTTTTGCACTCGTAGCAAATGACTTGGTCCTTTTTGGGTTCAAATTTATTTTTTTGTGTTAATTTTAAACTTGTTTCTCTTAATGAATTTTTTAAATTTCCTTGTTAGAAGTGCCAAGTCATCGTCACAGCCCTCATCACTTGAGTTTTCTCGCAAGTGGTCATCTAAAGTTCTAAGTGCCATATCCTTCCTATTCTTTGGAAAGATATCTTCTTGTTCTTCATGAGCCTTGCAAGTCATTTCATAGGTCATTAATGACCCAATTAGTTCTTCAAGAGGGAAGTTATTTAAATCTTTAGCCTATTGAATAGTAGTGACTTTAGGGTCCCAACTCTTAGGAAGAGATCTTAAAATCTTATTTACGAGCTCAAAATTCGAAAAACTTTTGCCGAGTCCTTTTAGACCATTAACGACATCCGTGAAACAGGTGTACATGTCGCCAATAGTCTCGCTCTGTTTCATTCGAAAAAGTTCAAAAGAATGTATCAAAAGATTGATTTTTGACTCTTTCACTCTACTTATGTCTTCGTGAGTCACTTCGAGTGTATGTCAAATATTAAACGTAGTTTCACAAATCGAAAAACGATTGAACTCATTTTTATCAAGTGCATAAAATAAGGCATTCATAGCCTTTGCATTAAGAGCGAAAGTCTTCTTTTCCAACTCATTTCAATCGATCATTAGAAGAGAAGACTTCGAAAATCCATTTTCGACAAGATTCCAAAGTTCAAAATCCATTAAAATAAGGAAGATCCTCATTCGGGTCTTCCAATAGGTGTAGTCCATCCCATTGAACATGGGCAGACATGTAAGAGTGCCCCTCTTGGATTCCAGCGTATGCCATCTCTCTTGGGTTTTCATCCATTTGAGAGTTAACCCCGCTCTAATACCAATTGTTAGAATCAAGAGCACTAAGAGAGAGGGGGGGGGGCGTGAATTAGTGCAGCGGAAAACATTTGACGATTTAAAATGATATTCGTACGATAAAAATGATAAAATGTAGTTGCAAACCGAAATACAACATTCGTACGATAAAAGTGATTTCGGTATGAACGCCGATTCAGAAATTGCTTTAACTTAGATTAGGCGAAGTGCAGTTAAAGTAAAGCTATGGAGGCAGTTTGCAGTTAAGATAGAAAACAGAAAGTAAATGCAAACCGAGATTTAGAGTGGTTCGGTCAATCTTGACTTACATCCACTTTTGGCTTCCTCCTCCGATGAGGCCACCGACATCCACTAGAGGCATTCCTGTTAGGATCAAGAGCACTAAGAGGGGAGGGGTGAATTAGTGTAGCAGAAAACTTTCGACGTTTAAAACTGCGTTCGTACGATGAAATCGTTTCCGACGTAAAACCATTTTCGGAAACTTAACTTGAAAGCGAGTTTGTAAATGAGTGCAGCAAAAGTAATGAGAAAGTAAAACACATATGGAGGTTGGCAGTAAGGTAAGCTGCAAGAATAAATGCAAACCAGAGAAGACGAGAGTTTATAGTAGTTCGGTCAATCGTGACCTACATCCACTACTCCGATTCCTCTTCCGTCGAGGCCACCGGCATCCACTAACGATCTTCCTTTACTAGGCGCAGATCAACCTCCTTCTTACACCCCTCTTTTCCTTTTACCGGGTTTACGAGACAACCCTTACAAGCACTCACTCTCCTCTCTTAAACAGAATTCTAACACTTAAGCTAGAGGTGGGAAATTCTAGAGATTGTAGCAGTGTTTTCTCTCTTTTAATCTCTCTGTGCTTGTATATTTTACCCAGGATGGGAGGGGTATTTATAGGCTCCAAACTGGTTTGAATTTGGAGCTCAAAAATGTCATCTCCTGGATTTCCGGGGTCCTAGCGGTACCACCTCCTGACTGGGGTGGTACAACCGCCTAGCAGCTCGGAGACTGAGCCTTTGGGCGGTGCCACCACCTAACAGGGGCGGTTGCACCGCCCAGTCTAGCTCGGAGACTGAGCCCTGGCGTTGCCACCGCCTGACTAGGGTGGTTGCACCGCTTGGCAAAGCTCGGAGACCAAGCTCAGGCGGTTCCATCGCCTGTCAGGGGCGGTTGCACCGCCCAGCCTAGCTCGGAGACTGAGCCCTGGGCGGTGCCACCGTCGACCCAAGCGGTGCCATCGCTGGCCAAGAAATCTGGGTCCGAATGGGCTGATCCATTCGGCCCAATTTGGGTATGTCAAGGGCCCAATTGCCCCAAGATTAAGTTAATGGGATCACCTCCCATTTCTAACTTAATCATCATGCTAACTATGATTTTTCTTAAGACATTTACTATAACTTGCTCCGGTATGTCAATCGCTTCTTCCGGTGAGCTTTCGGTGAACTTCCATCGATCATCCGATGAACCCTCGGTGATGCTCCTGTGGACTTCTGGCAAACTCCTGGACTTGGGATGATCCACTTGGCGAGTTCCAACGAGCTTCTTTTGGCAAGCTCCTAGACTTCTCGGATTTGTTCCCGCAGAACCTCCGACGACCGTCCGGACTTCTATCGAACTCTCGAACTCCCAACGTGATCATAGTTTTGACTCCGGTGCAACTCCTGCTGCATGTCTTACTTCCATCGTAGTTAATCCTGCACTTGTAAAACAAAACTTTGATCAAGACAATTAATCCTAAGTAATTAACCAAGTTGTCCGACATGTCATTGGTCCCTCGATGCTTCGTCCGATTATTCGGTGCATCGTCCTCTCCTGTGGCCTATTGCCCAATCGGTCAGTTGACTCTGCAACTCCGATATCCTTGGCACAATACCCGCTCTTCTTGGCCCGATGCCCGAGTCCATAGCCCGAAGCCTTCTGTCGATACATCGATCGATCCACCGGCCTGACGTCCAATCTTCTGACATGTTCCTCCGGCACAACATGATTTTCCTACTTTAATTGTCTCATCCTGATTGAAGCATCCTGCGTCACTCAAAACGCAGATTAAATCATAAACATATATCAAGTGGTTTCATCATCAAAATACAAGATTCAACAATCTCCCCCTTTTTGATGATGACAACCACTTGATGACGGAGTTAACCTTAACTCCCGGAGTTTAAATAAACTCCCCCTATCAATATGCCATATTGATGGAACTTTGAATTCAAATTGAATTCAAGTCATTGCAATATTCATCATGAATACTTGCAACACGTCATCATGAACTTATGCATAACATCATACTTCTCCCCCTTTGTCATCAACAAAAAGGAGAAGTCCAACTATTCTTGTGTTTGTAGTATTAATTCAACTTATTGCATGAAAAAAACATAATATCAAGTTTTATCATCCTGTAGTTTTGAAGCTAGAAAATTTAGCAAGTGTTACATCATGCTTAGAACATTTAAGCTATCAAGTTTTAGATATGCAAGTTTTACAACATACAAGATAGCACTTTTGGTAATGTTCAAGATAGCAAGTTCTACATCATGCAAGCTAGCAATGTTACAACATTTTAGAATATGCAAGCTAGCAATTTAGAGATGTTCAAGAAAGCAACTCTTGCTTCTTGAAATATGCAAGTTTTACAATATACAAGCTAGCAAATTCAAGGATATGCAAGTTGGCATATTTGCTTTTCTTTGCGATAGGTAAGATAGCACTTTTGCTTCTAGAAATATGTAAGTTTTACTAAATACAAGCTAGCAAATATTTCAAAAGCTAATGCAAGATAGCTTTCTTGTGTAAGCTCATGATTCTTGCTTCCTTTGCAATGTCTGAGCTCGCAAATTTTGCTTTCGTTGCTAAGTGCAAGTTTAGCATGTTTAGCATCTTGAGATAGGTAAGATAGAACATTTTTGCATTTTCTTGAGATTTCAAGATAGCAAGCTCTACATCTTGCAAGCTAGAAATGTTACAACATTTTAGAACATGCAAGCTAGCAATTTAGAGATGTTCAAGAAAGCAATTTCTTCTCTTTTGAGAAGTGCAATTTTAGCTTTCGTCTTGAATTGTGCAAGCTAGCTAATTTGCCTCTTTTCATGATATCCATGCTAGAAATTTTTGCTCCCCCTTTGTCATTGTCAAAAAGAAGGGAAGACCCTTATATCAATTTTCAGATTATGACAAAGGTAAGTATCAATCTTATTTGTGCATCATTATATATTCAAATTAAAACATACATAATTTCAAAAACCTTATTTTTCATGCATGATACCGAAAAATAAATCAATCATCATTAATGGGCATATCATACATGATACTCAAACATTAAATTTTTTAAGCATTTATCAACATGTTGATCATGATACCAAACATTCATCATTTAAAGCATTCATGATACACATCATATGCAATAGATCATGTACATCATTTCAAATTCATGAATATTTCATCATTGCATGCATCATACCAAAATATAAAATCATCATTAATTCATGATTCCAAATCATCATTTATTTTACATCAATGTGGTACCAAATTTATCAAATTACATCCTATCATGCATGATCGAAACTTCTTATTTGTATACATCAAAACAAATTAATGAATATTTCATGTATTCAAATCATCACATAAAGAATATCAAGAAGAATTATTAGGTGATGAGATGTATTTCATACATTCAAAGAATTTCACATAACAAAATTCAAGTCATAAGCCTTAAAAGATGTCATGAGAGAACATATAAACAATCTTGATTTATAAAATGAATACTCAAGTTATAATTTTGAAAAAATCAAGAGAAACTGTGATTCATTTTTAACAAATCTCCTCTTAAATAAATAACATAAAGAGTTCTTAGGAGATCATGAAAAAGATAGAATTCATTCAATCTTGTAAGAGAATAAGATATTAATTTATGCATATAAAATCTTGATTTAAGCATAAGAAATCTCAATTTACAAATTTTGAAAAATCAAGATAAAGCTCATTTAAATCATCAAATCAAGATCATTTTCAAGAGATTCACAAAAGTAATATAGATAATTCATTAATTTCCCTTTTTGAAAAATCAATAAAGTCTAAAAAATAAATTTTTCAAGAAGAAACCTTTCCACTTTTTAGTTGTTTTAATTCAAGTGATTTATTTCATACAAGCATGTTCTTTTCTTTTATGCCAAATAAAAATATGCATCAACGTTTAGGATCGAAAAATGAATTTTGTCATAAAACCATCAAGATCAGTAGATTCTCAAAAATGAATTGTTAGGATCAAGAAAATCCAAAAATAAAATTTAACACTTTCATGCATTCGTTTTGTCATATGTTTTTCAAATACACTCATGAAAATAACACATGCTTATCATCATGTATAACTTAAAGTCTCATGCATAAAATTATCAATCATGGTATCAAAATATTTAATATTACATCATTATGCATTTCTTCAAGCATGATTTTATTTAATCAAAATCGAGAAATAACAATGGAAATTAACATGATACACATTATTACTTCTTAACCACATATAGTATGATATTAAACTTCTTAATATTTTCATTAAGACATTAAGCATGGTTTTAATTAAAATTGGAAATAATCAAAATACACATTTTTTTCTTCTTAAGAAAAACATATATATGATAATTAGATTTAAATCTAACATTTTATTCCATTAACATAAAACATGTAATTTTTATTATTATTTTCAAAATTATGAGCATGATCATATTCTTGTATTTTTAATTTTTTTTAATATGCAACTTTCAAGAAAAATAATTATTCTAAAAAAGAAAACGTATCATGGAAAACATCAAGTAATTTCAAAATAAATTAAGGGGGTTTCGATTACCTCATCGTTGAATGCCGTTAGGCGTAGTTTGCCACCTCGCCTTTCTTGATTTTCTCCTCGTCTTCGGAGGAGCTCGATTCATCCCACTTTGTGTTCTTCTTGCGTTCAAAGCAAGTAGTTCCGTTCTTTTTGTTCTTTGATTCTTGTTTCATTACTTTTTTAAATTTCTTAGTGAGTAGTTCTTGTTCACCATCAATTGAGCTTATGCTCGAGTGGTCTTCAAATGTTCTATGTCCCAAATCCTTCCTATTCTTTGGAAGGTGATTTTGTTCATTATGTTCATCATATGCATTGTGCACCATTTCATATGTCATCAACGAACCAATTAGTTCTTCAAGTGGAAAAATATTTAAATCTTTTGTTTCTTGTATTGTGGTTACTTTAGGATCCCACCTTTTTGGAAGGGATCTTAAGATCTTGCTTACGAGATCAAAATTCAAAAAAGATTTACCAAGAACTCTTAGATTATTGACGACATCCGTGAAACGGGTGTACATGTCGCCTATAGTCTCGCTTGGTTGCATTCAAAAAAGCTCAAAATAATGCAATAAAATGTTAACTTTTGAATCTTTGACTCTACTAGTTCCCTCGTGCATGATTTCAAGTGTTCGCCAAATATCAAAAGCTGTTTCACACGTAGAAATCCGATTGAACTCATTTTTGTCCAAAGCACAAAATAAGACATTCATAGCCTTTGCGTTTAAAGAAAAATACTTCTTCTCCAAATCCGACCATTCGTTCATCGGTTTAGAGGAAAGTTGAAAACCGTTTTCAATAATATTTAATAAATCCAAATTCATAGAAATCAAGAAAACTTTCATTCGAGTTTTCCAATAAGTGTAGTCCAATCCGTTAAACAACGGTGGACGAACAACCGATAAACCCTCTTGAAAGCCATGAAGAGCCATTTCTCCAGGGTGTAAATCCGAAATGAGAAAAACCAGGCTCTGATACCAATTGTTAGGATCAAGAGCACTAAGAGGGGGAGGGTGAATTAGTGCAGCGAAAAACTTTCGACGTTTAAACCTGCGTTCGTACGATAAAATCATTTCTGACGTAAAACCGTTTTTGGAAACTTAACTTGAAAGCAAGTTCGTAAATAAGTGCAGCAAAAGTAATGAGGAAGTAAAGTACATATGGAGGTTTGCAGTAAGGTAAGCAGCAAGAATAAATGCAAACCAGAGAAGATGAGAGTTTATAGTGGTTCGGTCAATCGTGACCTACATCCACTCCTCTGATTCCTCTTTAGTCGAGGCTACCGGCATCCACTAACAATCTTCCTTTACTAGGCGAAGATCAACCTCCTTCTTACACCCCTCTTCTCCTTTTATCGGGTTTAGGAGACAACCCTTACAAGCACTCACTCTCTCTCTTAAACAGAATTCTAACACTTAAGCTAGAGGAGGGAAATTCTAGAGATTGCAGTAGCGTTTTCTCTCTTTTAATCTCTCTATGCTTGTATATTTTACCCTGGGATGGGAGGGGCATTTATAGGCTCCAAACTGGTTTGAATTTGGAGCTCAAAAATGTCATCTCCTAGATTTCCGGGGTCCTAGCGGTACCACCTCCTGACTGGGGCTGTACAACCGCCTAGCAGCTCGGAGACTGAGCCTCTAGGTGGTGCCACCACCTGACAGGGGCGGTTGCACCGCCCAGTCTCGCTCGGAGACTAAGCCCTGGTGGTGCCACCGCCTGACTAGGGCGGTTGCATAGCCTGGCAGAGCTCGGAGACCGAGCTCAGGCGGTTCCACCGCCTGTCAGGGGCAGTTGCCCCGCCCAACGTAGCTCAGAGACTGAGCCCTGGGCGGTGCCACCGCTGACCTAGGCGGTGCCACCGCTGGCTAAGAAATATGGGTCCGAATGGGCTGATCCATTCGGCCCAATTTGGGTCTATCAAGGGCCCAATTGCCCCAAGATTAAGTTAATGGGATCACCTCCCATTTCTAACTTAATCATTATGCTAACTATAATTTTTCTTAATACATTTACTGCAACTTTCTCAGGTGCGTCAATCGCTTCTTCCGGGGAGCTTCCGGCGAACTCCTGGACTTGCGATGATCCACTTGGCGAGTTCCGACGAGCTTCTTTTGGCAAGCTCCTGGACTTCTTGGATTTGTTCCCGTAGAACCTCCGACGACCGTTCGGACTTCCGTCGAACTCTCGAACTCCCAACGTGATCATTGTCTTGACTCCGGCGTAACTCCTACTGCATGTCTTACTTCCATCTAGTTAATCCTGCACATGTAAAACAAAACTTTGATCGAGACAATTAATCCTAAGTAATTAACCAAGTTGTCCGGCATGTCATTGGTCCCTCGACGCTTCATCCGATTATTCGGTGCATCGTCCTCTCCTGTGGCCTATTGCCCAATCGGCCAGTTGACTCCGCAACTCCGATATCCTTAGCACAATACCCGCTCTTCTTGGCCTGATGCTCGAGTCCACGGCCCGAAGCCTTCTGTCGATACGTCGACCGATCCACCACCCCGACGTCCAATCTTCTGATATGTTCCTCTAGCACAACATGATTTTCCTGCTTTAATTGTCTCATCCTGATCGAAGCATCCTGTGTCACTCAAAACGCAGATTAAATCATAAACATATATCAAGTGGTTTCATCATCAAAATACGAGATTCAACACTTCCTTCAATAGGCAAAGGCCAACCCCCCTTTTAAAATATCACTCCTTTTGACGAGCTTAGGAGACAACCCTTATAGAATTTTCTCTCCTCTCTTGAAAGATCATAACTTGGAAGAAAAGAGGGAGGAGAACTTCTAACCTTTACAACACTTTTGAGCTCTAAAAATCACGGAGTAAGATTGGATTTTCGGTGCCCTTTCATGCAGGAAAGGGTGGGGTATATATAAGCCCCAAACTGGTTTGAATTTGGAGCTCAAAAATGTCATCTCTTGGATTTTCGGGGTCTTGGCGGTACTACCGCTAGACTGGGTGGTATAACCGCCTAACAGAGCTCGGAGACCGAGCTCTAGAGGTGCCACCGCCTGACTGGGACAGTTCCACCGCCTAGTCTTGCTCGAAGACTGAGCCCAGGCGGTGCCACCGCCTGACTGGGCCGGTTCCACCACCCAGTTTTCTTGGGAGACTGAGCTCCTGGGTGGTGCCATCGCCGACCCAGGCGGTGCCACCGCCGGCTAGGAAATCTAGGTCCGAATGGGCTGATCCATTCAGTCCAATTTGGGTCTATCAAGGGCCCAATTGCCCCCAGATTAAGTTAATGGGATCACCTCCCATTCCTAACTTAATCTACATGATAACTATGATTTTTCTTAAGACATTTACTGCAACTTGCTCCGATGCGTCAATCGCTTCTTTCGGCGAGCTTCCGGCAAACTTCCGGTGAACATCCGATGAACCCTTGGCGATGCTCCAGCGGACTTCTAGCAAATCTCCTGGACTTGCGACGATCCACTTGGCGAGTTCCGACGAGCTTCTTTGGCAAACTCCTAGACTTCTCGGATTTGTTCCCATAGAACCTCCGACGACCATCTGGACTTCCGTCGAACTCTCGAACCCCCAACGTGATCATGGCCTTGACTCTGGCGTGACTCCTGCTGCATGTCTTACTACCATCGTAATTAATCCTGTACACTTATCTCAACATATGGATTAGATAACAAATGACAATTGACTTCATCATCAAAATCCGAGATTCAACAGATGGATGATCATGGACCGTGTGATGTGTGTACTTGTGATTATTATTATTGGGGTATACGATCCTCCATTATATTTCTCATTTATTATCGGGCCTACGTGCCTATGATTAAGTAATAATCACACGAGAAGGCATAGCCGGAGCGTGGATGCGATAGCGAGACCCATGAGATGGATGATTGCGATGCATGGAGATGCGTTGAGATACCGATGGAACCGACGAGGATAAGATGGATGATCACAGGGCATGGAGATGCACCGCTGCACACATAGATTTTGATGTGAGTGATTAGACCCACTGGCTCAGGCCTGATCACATTAGGCTATCGTCCATGATCATCTAGTGTGATTGCTCATGTGATGTGTGATTACTTATGCACATACTAGATATGTATATATATTTTCATGCGATGTAAATATATATTAAATATGTATGTGTGTGACATATCATATTAGGAGACCAAATCAAAGAAACCCCTCTCTCGACAATATTAAGTCAGTAAACGTGAGGCAATTATATTGACCTACGTGGACTTCTATCGTTATAGGTAGGGACCAATTTCCGGTGTATGTTAAGTTAGTCGAGTCCCTCGAGGCTCACTTATATCGTCATTCACTAACTTGCCTACGAAATAGAGATGTCACCGGTGACCTAAGGACATGGTATGTATGCTTGGTCGAGTCCCTCAAGGGTATATCATCGAATCAAACTAATCTTATAATGATGGTGTTAACTTAACTAAACATTATAGTTGGTCGAGTCCCTAAAGACCATGGTGATTCGGAGTCCGAATAGGAAGAGAATCATAAGGAGTTGTGATCGACAAGAGTTGCCTACCTTTCGGGCTTAGTGTGATTGGTCGAGTCACTCGAGGTACACTAAGACACTGATTGGATCTTGATCCCTACTAGAAGTTTGTCGGAGACTTCCGTTTCATGTGCTGAGGGTGTTGTGTGACTCGCTAGTAAAATAGTGGGAGATATTAAGATAGAAGTGCATATCTTGATTGTTTATTTTTGTAAAATCTGCATGTTATTTATTTCTACTACATCTTTATTTTCATAAAATGTTACTTTCAAATCCCTTACATGGCATACTTGATGTCAACCGCCTCACTAGTCTAAATTATACGGATTAGCTCTGCAACATGAGAATTGTTCTCACGACGGAGAAAATCGTGTACGTCCTTGATACAGTGATGTCTACGCCCGAGGAAGGGGCAAGCGAGGATGAGATGCCTATGTCCTTGATATAGTGGACCCATGTCAACTCATGACATTGGTGATTACTCTTACTTCATTACCTTTACTAATGATTTCTCAAGATATGGACATGTGTACTTAATGAAGTGAAGAACCAGACTGGAAAGAATATCAACTCTTCGATCAGATCGAGGAGGTGAATACTTAAGTACAGAGTTTACTAGTTTATCAAGGACTATGGGATTCTATCCCAATGGATACCTCCTTATACATCTCAACTCAATGGTGTATCTAAAAGGAGGAATCATACGCTGTTAGACATGGTACGGTCCATGATAAGTTTTGCTGACCCACCCATCTCATTTTGGGGATATGCCATAGAGACCGTAGCTTACCTTCTGAATAGAGTTCCAATTAAGTCAATAGTGTCTACACCATATGAGATATGAAAAGGGAAGAAGCTCGATCTTAAGGTTGTTAAGATTTGGGGCTACCCTGCCTACGTTAAAAGATATAACCTCGATAAGTTGGAATCAAGAATAGAGCGGTGCAAGTTCGTGGGATACCCCAAGAAAAATTGTGGATATTATTTATATCATCTCGAGGACCAAAAGGTCTTTGTAGCCAATAGAGCAGTGTTCCTTGAGAAGGAACACATTCTTGGCGGAGACAATGAGAGCATGATAGAGTTGAGCGAGGTTGGAGAACCTAGCTTAAGCACCACTCTATAGCCTGAGTCTGTTCAGATATCTAACACACAAGTTCTTACTTTACGTAGGTCCGAAAAAGTATCTCATCCTCCTGAGAGATATGTGGGACGTATTGGAGGAAAGGATGTTGAGGATATTGATCCTCAAACCTATGAGGAGGCTATTATGAGTATAGATTCTAAGAAGTGGTAAGAAATCATGAATTCTAAGATGGATTTCATGTACTCCAACAAGGTTTGAAACCTAGTTGATGCGCCTGAGGGTATTGTACCCATCGGTTGCAAGTGGATCTTTAAGAAAAAGATCGAACTAGATGGAAAGGTAAAGACCTATAAAGCAAGGCTAGTGGCTAAGGGGTATTGTAAAAAAAAAAGGTGTTGACTATGACGAAACATTCTCACCCGTAGCCATGCTAAAATCCATCAGAATTCTATTGGATATTATAACACACTATAATTATGAGATCTGGCAAATAGATGTGAAAACTATATTCCTCAATGGTAACCTCAATGAGGAGGTATATGTGATACAGCTCGAGAGATTTGTGTCCAAGGATTACCCAAATAAGGTGTGCAGGTTGCTTAGATCCATTTATGGACTAAAGAAAGCTTCCCAAAGTTGGAACATAAGATTTGATGAGGCAATCAAATCATATGACTTCATTAAGAATGAAGATGAGCCTTGTGTGTACAGGAAGTTAAGTGGGAGCGCTATCACCTTCTTGGTGTTATATGTGTTATAAGTGGGAGAACTATCACTTTATATTGCTTGTTGCATATATACATATATATATTGTGATATCCTTGGATCTGTGCAATGGGAATCGGATATTGATGAGATCACGATAATGAGGTTGATTCGCCTTTAAACATAGATCCTAAATAATCACAATCATAGGTTACTTGAGAGGAATATCGAGACAACCGGATAGACTATTGTATTGTATACCCGTTCATATAATAGATGCAGTTGGTCTCATAGCTGCTCGTGTGGGGGCACTAGGGATATAATACAAGTGCTCATTAGGGAATGAGTTCACTGATTGATCCGCTTACGAAATGTTAAATGGTTGATGATGCCTTATTGTTAGACAATGATTCCGTAGTCCTAGGATAAACAGGTCCAATGGATTGAATTCCTTTGTATCGTCTAGAGACTACGGCGTAGTGGCCTAGTACGTCCGTAGTTGATGATTCGAGTGAATTATTATGGAGATAATAACTCACTGAGCCAGAAGGAGTTCTGACATATATGACTCATGGCTAGCTTGATATTGAGCCTAGAGGGTCACACACATATGGTAGGCGTTGCAATGAGTAGAGGTTCGGATATGAGATATCTGTCGGAGCCTCTATCTTATTGGATATCTAATAAGCCCTTGAATTATTGGATCCTATAGATGAGATCCGATAAGAGCCCATAAGAGATTATTTGATTGAGATCCACTAATCTAAGAGGCTTAGATAGTTGGATGGAGATCCAAAACCCAATAGAGGAGGATCTATTAGGTTAAGTTGACACGAGACCTCTATAAATAGGAGAGAACTAGTGGTTCATAGGCTAGAGCCTTTTCATTGCCCTTTCTATTCTCCTCCCCCTCTCCACTTCAGAGTAGGCCTGGAGTTTTGAGAAACATCATCGTAGCCCTATTGTGTGGATTACCACTAGAGACGATGGTGCTTTACCTCCTTCACCCTCTCCTAGAGATCTGCAGGGATTCAAGGATATACGATTTCCCTAGGTAACAAAATCTCACATGTGGTTTTCTGTTTTGTGGATTTTTGCGTACCAATCTTCGCATGATGAGAACATATCTTTGGGAATTGAGGATTTTGTTTTCTGTTCTTCCGCTGCGTATATGATGTCACCCCCAAGATTTCCCAACAGAAATTATTTGAGTCATTTGATGATTTTAAATTAGTTAGTAAGAAATATATAAAAAAAACTTGAGTATGCTTATATTAAATCAATCGCATGAATTGAAATAACTAAAAAGAGGAAAGTATTTTTTTTTTCTTGAAAAGTTCTCTATCTTTAAAGCTTTGGCAATTTTTCAATAAGAGATTGATGAATCTAGTTATGTCATCTAGAATCTCCTGAAAGTGATTTTGATTATTTGATGAAATAATGATGAATATTTTGAAAATAAATGTTCGTATCATGCTCGATGGTTTCATATTTTAAAATTATGCATAATGAGTTGAAGTAATGATTGTTTAAAAAAAGATATTTCTTATGCATGAACCAAGTTCTCCTTTCTTCTTGTCGTTTACTAAAGAAGAGAATTTTTCAAATAAATCATGATTTTCATAATTATAACTTAAATTTTATTATAATTCATAATGAATTGAGATATATTATATATGAATCGAGATCGTTCACTCTTTTTGCAATAGGAAAGTCTTTATCTAAATTATGATCTTGAATTCTCGATATTTAATACTTGAGATTTTTTTTATAATTCAAGATCTTTGATCTCCTAAAGTTTCTTTTTGTTATTTACTAAAAGGGATATTTGTCAAAATAAATCATGTCTTTTGGTATTCATGACTTAATCATTTATGATCTTTGATATTATGTCTTTCATGACATGATTCATTTGTATTTATGGCTTATATGCCTCATGTAATGATTGAAATATTTTGCACCATTGTATCCTTCGCTTTCTTTTGACAATAACAAAGGGGGAGAGAAAATTATTATCTTACATATTTCAAAAAAAGAAAATTGCTAGCTTGCAAAGAAAGGTAAAACTTACAAGCTACACATCTCAAAGTAGAAAGTCTTGCTAGCTTGCGCATCACAAAAATTAGCAAAAAAGGTGCTAGCTTTCCATTATAAAAAGAACCAAAAAGTTGCTATATTAAGAGAAGCAAAAATTGCTAACTCGAATATCGCAAAGGAAGGAACAAATTGTTGGCTTGCACTTCTCAAAAGAGAAGAAAGAACTCACTAGCTTCCACATTCTAAAGTGATGAAAAATTTGCTAAATTACTAAGCTTACATATCTCTAAAACTAGATAGTTACACTTCTCCTTTCTGTTGATGACAAAGGGGGAGAAATTATGATGATCATGCATGGAATAATGTATTAAAAATTTGATTATGAATGATTTTATGATGACATGTTACTTGGATTCATAATTTATATCTCAATTTATGTTTCTATCAATATGACATATTGATAGGGAGAGTTTCGTTTAAACTCCGTCATCAATTGGTTATCATCATAAAAAAGGGGGAGATTGTTGAATCTTAGATTTTGATGATAAAATCAATTGATGAGTTTATAATCTAATCTGCATTTTGAAAGACACATGACTAACTTCGATTAGAAAAGGTAAATTGATTAAAAAATGAGGAATCAGACGTTAGGTTGGAGTAAAACATGTCAGAAGATTGGACATCGAGTCGGAGGATCGGTCGACATACCGGCAGAAGGAGTTCATGCCATGAGCTCAGGCATCGGGCCATAGGATCAGACATTATTCTAAGGATATTGAAAGTTGTAGGAGTCAACATGTCGATTGGGTAATACGTTGAAGGAGAGGACGATACGTCGAAGGATCGGACAAAGTGTTGGATAAACCAATGATATGCCGGACAACATATGATTCATACTTGTAATCATGTGTATAGATCAAGTTAGTTTAGGACTAATTGAGTTAGTTTTGAGATTAAATAATATCAACTCAATTAAAGGCCAATTAAGCTTAAATCAAGGCTAAATTAGGCCTATTGTTTGGCCCATTCAATGACCTATAGTAGGGTCTGGTGGTGGTACCATCCAAACATAATCTCCCAGACTATATCAAGTAGTGGTACCGCTAGACTAGGTGATAGTACCATCCATTACCACCAGACTGGGCAATGGTACCACCTAGTGTTAGTGTGTCAAGAGGTGGTATCGCCAAGTTGGCTAGTGGTACCATCCAATGTCAGATTGACATGCGATGGTACCGCCAGTACCTTGAAAACCCGGAAAATTGAATTTGAGCTTCAATTTTTTAAGTCATTTGGGGTCCATAAGTACCTCACAAATTTCTACTTGATAAACACATGAAAGTAGAACAAAAACTCTATGATTCCAAGATTGTAATATCTTAAAGTGTAAAGTCCATCGTTCTAGAGTTTTGTGATAGTTCTAAGGGAGATGTATGAGAGAACACTTATAAAAGAGGGGTATAAATGTTCTCTCCTGAGCTTGTGAAAAGGAGAAAGAGTTGTAAGGGTAGTTGATCTTCGCTCATTGGAAAGAAGATCAGTAGTGAAAGCTGGTGGCCTCGAGTGAAGAGGAATCGAGAGTGGATGTAGGTCACGACGATCGAACCACTATAAATCTGATGTGTTCTTTTCCTTAGCTACTTACTTTTATTTCTTACTTAGCTACTCACTTTACTTTATATTTACTCTAAGTCAAGGTTAAATACTTTCCTATACGGGCTTTATCGGAATGATTTTTCTACATTGAATGAATTTTCAAATCGATATAATTTTTATGTAAGCAATAATTCATACACCCCCCCCAAAATGCCGATTTCGATCCTAACAGAGACATGTTAGCATCATATGATAACACTTGGTCATTAGGCCGACCACAAATGGTGTACAAATGACAAATGGGTCGAGTGGCATGTCATTAGTACATTGGAAACATATGCCCAACACGCTAACTTCCCGACCCTATAGTAGACACATATGATCAAGTGACGGGTCTCCAACCTAGGTTGAACTAGTCAAGGTGCCCGATAGGGTCAACAAACATTGCACCATTACCTAGATTCAGCTCGAGAACATCGCATGTTCCACCACAACTATAGATGATCTTGGATATAATGGTTTTCTAGATCACTTACAAAACGAACCATAGGTGCGTACTTGAAAGAAGAATGACACTCCTCATTAGTACTATCCGACTAGTCTGAATAGCCTAAACCCATAACTAACTTGATCGTAGGAGGGACATTTGTTAGGAATACCCCTAACTTAGTTTTATAGGTTCAATACTTCACAAACGGTAACCCAGATTAAGATCAACTTTGAAAAGATTTTAATTGAATCTGAAATTATCTTTATTAGTCCTGTTCAATGAGTACGAATAGCGTAAACCTAAAACTAACTTGACTGTCGAAGGGATATTTGTTGGGAACGCTCCTAACTTAGTTTTATAGGTTTAATACTTCACAAATATTAACTCGAACTTGTTGAATCTCGGATTTTGATAATAAAACCAATTGATAAGTGTTTATGTTTTAATATGTGCTTTGAGTGACGCAGGATGCTTCGATCGGGATGAGACAATTAAAGTAGGAAGAATCATGTTGTGCTGGGAGAAAACATGTCAGAAGATTGGACGTCGAGCTGGTGGATCAATCGATGTATCGACAGAAGGCTTCGGGCCATGGATTCGGGCATCGGGCCAAGAAAAGCGGATATTACGCCAAGAATATTGGAGTTGCGGAGTCAACTGGCTGATTGGGCAATAGGCCGCAAGAGAGGACAAGGCACCGAAGAATCGAATGAAGCATCGAGGGAGCAATAACATGCTAGACAACATGATTAATGCTTAGTATTAATTGTCTAGATCGAAGTATATTTTTACATATGTAGGATTAACTACAATAGCAAGGCATGAAGCAAAATGAAGTCCCGGAGTCAAGGACACGATTTCATTTGGATTTCGAGAGTTCATTAGAAGTCTGGACGTTCGTCGGAAGTTCTATCAGAACCAGCCGAGAAGTCTTGGAGCTTGCCAGAGAAGCTCATCGGAACTCACTAAGAAGATCATCGTGTAGTCCAGGAGCTTGCCGGGAGTCCGCCGGAACATTGTCGAGAGTTCGTCGGAAGTTCACCGGAAGATCGCCGGAAGCTCACTGGAAGAAACCAAGACATAGGGACTTATTTAGCTTAGCAAATGTCCTAGGAATCATAGTTAGCACGTAATTAGGTTTGGATTTGGGCCAACCCAATTAGGGGCCAGCTAGGCCCATGTAAGGACTATGTTGGACCTAATAAGAGGCCCAACCGATACCCCAAGAAGTCTCACCGTCATGGCATAGTCTTCAAGACTGTGTCAAGCGGTGGTACTGCCAGTCTGGGTGGTTGTACCGCCCCTAGCAGGGTGCCAGACGGTGGTACCACTAGCCTGGGCGGTGAAACCGCCCAACACAGCCCCCTAAGCGGTGGTACCGCCCGTGCTCGGAAAACCCAGGATGAGAAGTTTTTAGGCTCCAAGTTTAAATCAACTTGAAGCATATAAATACCCCTCTTATCCCTGGTTAAAAGAGACAAGCACAAAGTATTCAAAAGTGGGAAAATGCTTCTGCAATCTCTTTAGAAATTTCCTCTTGTACTCTAAGTTTAGAATTATGTAAGAGGAGTGTGAGTGCTTGTAAGGGTTGTCTCCTAAACCCGTGAAAAGGAGAAGAGGGGTGTAAAAGGTGGTTGGTCTTCGCCTATCGAAGGAAGACCGATAGTGGATGCCGGTGGCCTCAACGGAAGAGGAATCAGCAAAGTAGATGTAGGTCACGACGACCGAACCACTATAAATTGGCGTGTTCTCTAGTTTGCATTTATGTTTAGTAATTTACCTTACTGCAAACCTCTTTAATTGCTTACTACCTTCAATTCATTTACGAACGTATTTCAAGTTAAGTTTCCGAAGAATCAGTTTTCAATGTATGAAGGTTTTTTAAGACGTGATTTTACTGCTACACTAATTCACCCCCCCCCCTCTTAGTGCCGACCTCTTGATCCTGACAATTGGTATCAAAGCCTCGTTATTTCTCATTTAGTTTAACATCTAAGAGAAATGACTCTTTTCGGTTTTCAAGAGGGTCACTCTCTCATTCGTCCTCCCTTTTTCATTGGGACGGACTACACTTACTAGAAAACTCGAATGAGAGTTTTCTTGCTTTCGTTGGATTTAAATTTATGGAATATTATTGAAAATGGTTTTCGAATGTCTTCTCTTCCAATGAACCATTGGAATGATTTGGAGAAGAAGATGTTTTCTTTAAATGCTAGAGCTATGAATACTCTATTTTGTGCTTTAGATAAAACTAAGTTTAATTGAATTTCTATGTGCGAAACGGCTTTTGACATATGGCGCACTCTCGAAATCACACATGAAAATACTAGCAAAGTTAAGGATTCTAAAGTTAATTTTTTAATGCATGATTTTGAACCTTTTCATATGAAACCAAGTGAAATCATTTTATACACCCATTTTACGGATATCATCAATAGTTTAAAAGCACTTGATAGAAGTTTTTCGGATTTTGAACTTGTAAATAAAATTTTACGTTCTCTTAATAAGAGTTGGGATCCATAAGTAATCGCAATATAAGAGACAAAAAACCTAAACAACCTACCACTTGAAGAACTAATTGGGTCTTTAATGACCTATGAAATGACGTGCAATGCACGTAAAGAACTTAAGAACCACCTTCCAAAGAATAAGAAGGATTTCGAACTGAGAACATTTGAAGACCACTCGAGCATAAGCTCAAGTGATGGTGAACATGAACAACTCACTAAGAAATTTAAAAAGTTAATGAAATAAACATTAAAGAATAAAAAGGATGCAACTACTTGCTTTGAACACAAGAAGAAGAACATAAATTAGGATGAATCGAGCTCCTCCGAAGACAAGAAAAAAATCAACAAAGGCGAGGTGACAAACTACGCCTTAATGGCTTTCGACGATGAGGTAATCGAAACCCCCTTAATTTATTTTAAAATTACATGATGCTTTTCATGATGCATTTATTTTTTTGTTTAGAATAATTATTTTTTTAAAAATTGTATGTTTAAAAATAAAAATGCAAAAATTATGATCATGCTAGTAATTTTGAAAATGATAGTGAAAATTACATGTTTTATAATGGAACAGAATGTTAGATTTAAATCTAATAATGATCATATATATGTTTTTTTCAAGAATAAATAATGTATATCTTGATGATTTCCGAATTTGAGTGAAACCATGCTTGATGTCTTAATGAAAATATTAAGAAGTTTGATATCATGCTTAATGATGATGCATGGTTTTTGTATGAAAAACTAAGCATGAAAAGTTGATTCACCTAAAAAGAAAAATGCTTTGTGAAATCTATTTCGATGATGCATAATGATGTTATTATGTAATGAAAATATTAAATATTTTGAAACCATGTTTTGATGTCATGCATAATAATCATGCTTAATAAATTTCGAAATTATGCATGATGATTTTCAAGTAATTTATGGTTTATTGATCTTGATGGTTTTTATGACAAAATTTATTTTTTGATCCTAAATGATTGATGATATATATTTTTTCTGGCATAAAAAGGACAAAGGCATGCTTGTATGAAACAAACTAAAAAGAGAAAAGCTTTCTCTTAGAAAAATTTCTCTATTTTATCGATTTTTCCAAAAAGGAGATTAATGAATCCATTTATATCACTTTTGTGAATCTCTTGAAAATAATTTTGATTTGATGATTTGAATTTGAATGAGTTTTATTCAAATTATAATCTTGAATTCTTCAAAATACTTGAGATTTTTTTCTTAATCAAGATCTCTTCTTTTTACCCTTACAAATTTTCTTGGTATTTTATTTAAGAGGAGATCTACTATATAAATCATGTCTTTTGATATTTACATGATCTTATCTCTCATGATATGATTTATTTTTGTATAACCCCTTGTATTAATCATCCAATTAATTCTTCTTGATGAGATGAAATGAATGTGATGAAATGAAATTATGCATGAAATACTCATGATATTGTTTTGATGCTCTAAAATGATATAAAATTTGCTAGCTTATGAGTATCATGTATGATATGATCATAATGATGATTGATTTATTTTTTTTTTAATATCATGTATGAAAAATGAAATATAAGGTTTTAAAATTGTGCTTGTTTTAATTTGAAACTATTATGATGCACAAATATATTGAAAAAAAAGATTGATACTTCAACTTTGTCATGATTTAAAAATTGATGCAAAGGAAAAAGAATCACAACATTGTATTCTTCCTTTCTATTTGATAATGACATAGGGGGAGCAAATTTTGCTAGCTTGCTAGCTTGCATCTTTTAAGAAGAAGCAAAATGCTTGCTCATCTAAAAAAGATGCAAAAATCTTGCCAACTTTCATGTGTAAAATTTGCTAGCTCACAAATTACAAGGGGAAAATTTTTCTAGGAAGCAAAGTCGCTAGCTTATTTAAAAATGATGCATGCAATACTTATGATTTTATTATGATAATGTATTTAATGTATTGTATATCATGTATGAGAATCATGATTAAAATTTCATTGACTTGAATTAAATTTAAATTCAAGGTTTATCTCAATTATGACATATTGAAATAAGAATGACACTTTATTTTTGTCATAATTTAAAAATTGATGAATTGCACTATTATTTTTGTTATTCCCCTCTTTTTGCCAATGACAAAGGGGGAGAAAGAAATTCTAGCGTGCACATCACAAAAAGAAGCAAACTTGCTAGCTTGCTAATCTCAAAAGAGAAGCAAGAAGTATCATCTTGCAAATATCAATAGAAGCAATATTTGCTAAGTTACACATTTCAAGAGGAAGCAAAATAGTCTATCTTGCACATCTCAAAAGATGTAAAATTTGGCTAACTTTTATATGTGTAAAATTTGATAGCTTGCATAATGATAAAATTAGAAATTATGTTTATTATGCAATGATCTAAATTTGAATATCACAAACACATGAATAGTTAGAACTTCTCATTTTTGTTGTTGACAAAGGGGGAGAAGTGTGTTGATGTCATGTATGATTTGATCATGATATGTTGCTTAGATTTTTGAATCCAAGAGATTCTATCAATATGACATATTGATAGGGCTTTGTTTAAACTCCAGGAGTTAAGGGTAACTCCGTCGTCGATTGGTTGTCATCATAAAAAAGGGGGAGATTGTTGAATCTCATATTTTGATGATGAAACCAATTGATAAGTGTTTATGTTTTAATCTACATTTTGAGTGACATAAGATGCTTTGATTAGGATGAGACAATTAAAGCAGGAAAAATCATGTTGTGCTGGGGGAAAACATGTCAGAAGATTGGATGTCGAACCGGTGGATCAATCAACGTATCGACAGAAGGCTTCGGGCCATGGATTCGGGCATCAAGCCAAGAAGAGCGGATATTGTGCTAAGAATATCGGAGTTGCGGAGTCAACTAGCCAATTGGGCAATAGGCCGCAAGAGAGAACGATGCGCTGAAGAATCGGACGAAGCATTAAGGGACCAATGACAACATGATTAATGCTTAGTATTAATTGTCTAGATCGAAGTATGTTTTTACATGTGCAGAATTAACTACAATAGCAAGGCATGAAGCAAAATGAAGTCCCGGAGTCATGGATGCGATTTTGTTGGGATTTCGAGAGTTCGTCGAAAGTCCGGACGTTCGTCGGAAGTTCTATCGGAACCAACCGAGAAGTCTTGAAGCTTGCCAAAGAAGCTCGTTGGAACTCGCCAAGAAGATCGTCATGTAGTCCAAGAGCTTGCCAGGAGTCCGCCGGAACATTGCCGAGAGTTCGTCAGAAGTTCGCCGGAAGATCACCGGAAGCTCGCTAGAAGAAACCAAGACATAGAGACTTATTTAGCTTAGCAAATGTCTTAGGAATCACAGTTAGCACGTAATTGGGTTTGGATTTGGGCCAACCCAATTAGGGGCCAGTTAGGCCCATGTAAGGACTGTGTTGGGCCTAATGAGAGGCCCAAACAATGCCCTAAGAAGTCTCACCGTCGTGGCACAGTCTTCGAGATTATGTCAGGCGGTGGTACCGTCAGTCTAGGCGGTTGTACCGCCCCTAGCACAGCCCCCCAAGCGATGGTACCGACAGACTGGATGGTGGTACCGCCCAATGCAATGATAGTGTCAGACTGATACTAGCGGTGGTACCGCCCAGCGTAGGCGGTGGTACCGCCCAACGCAGGCGGTGGTACTGCCCAGCACAAGCGGTACCCACCGTCCAGTGCAATGTTAGTGTGAGACTGACACCAGCGATGGTACCACCTAGCGTAGGCGGTGGTACCCCCAACACAGGCAGTGGTACCGCCCTTGCCCGAGAAACCCGGGATGAGAAGTTTTTAGGCTCCAAGTTTGAATCAACTTGAAGCCTATAAATACCCCTCTCATCCCTGGTTAAAAGAGACAAGCACAAAGTATTCAAAAGTGAGAAAACGCTGCTACTATATCTTTAGAAATTCCCTCCTCCACTCTAAGTTTAGAATTCTGTAAAAGGAGTGTGAGTGCTTATAAGGGTTGTCTCCTAAACCCGTGAAATGGAGAAGAGGGGGGTAAAAGGTGGTTGGTCTTCGCCTATTGAAGGAAGATCGATACTGAATGCCAGTGGCCTCGACGGAAGAGGAATCGGCGAAGTGGATGTAGGTCACGACGACCGAACCACTATAAATTAGCGTATTCTCTGGTTTGTATTTCTGTTTAGTAATTTACCTTACTGCAAACCTCTTTAATTGCTTACTGCCGTGTTTCAAGTTAAGTTTCCGAAGAATCGGTTTTCAACGTACGAAGGTTTTTGAAGACGTGATTTTGTCACTGTACTAATTCACCCCCCCCCCCCCCCTCTTGCCGACCTCTTGATCCTAACAGAACTCAGATTGACTTGGAAAGGTTCTTGATTGAATCTGAATCCCTACTCCTGTATTTTTTTTTTGTCCTTAGAACATTATAAGTTCATATTAAAGAATTAGATTAAATCAATTCATCGAATAAAATTGCATAATTATTATTTAAGAGATAGCGTCCCCTATAGTTATTTTCACCTAAAATATTTATTTATAAAGATCAATTTTATCTTCATAAAATTTTTTGAACTTATGCGATCAATGAATCAGTTCAGATAAAATCCTTGGACCATCTCCCACATGCCTCCCCCTCCACTGAGTCTGCAAGGAGGTTTAGGAAGAAGAAAGCCAAGTCAGGTATCGATCTCATGAGCCGTGCCCGTTCCTGCAACTGTGATCGGTAATCACCCCTGGTACGAGGCATTTTCTTTTGTCATCGGGCATGTTTCCACTTCAGGCTTCCGTTTCCGGAATCTGTGAAGCAGCGGACGACGGTTGCCGTTGACTACAAATCGGACGGCTTCAATCGTTCCTAATCATGGTGATGGGCCGCCCATGCAAAAGTACAACAAAACTTGGACGGCCGTCCTCCCTTGACACATCGCACGTGTCCCGATCCGAACGGAGTCTACGTGGCTGCTGTTTACGCGGATGGTCACTCAAGCCCAATGACATCATCACGCAAGCCCAATGACATCGTGGGAGATGCCGCCGCGGGTTGACGGTCAACGACCTGTTCTCCCCCCGCGCCCTCTCCGACCAGACCGCGGTTAATCGGAATCGAATGTGTGACGTGGCACGAGGAACGCGTTTTCTCGCGCCACCGCCTCTTTAAGAAGCTTCGACGACTTCCCCCCGTTGCTCGCGTCCTCCGTGCCTCTCACCATTCGCCTTCACTCCCTTCTGAGCTCCAATCCCAATCGATCGCCCTTCTCGATCCTCGAATCCGCAGAGGGATATGGCGGACAACTGCTCGGTACTCGATCCGTGGGTGTACCACTCGGAATCGGCGTGGATCAGCGAGGTCTCTGCCCGCGAGAACGCGGCCGTCGCCATGGCCCTCCAGATCTCCCTCTCCGACACCACCACCTCATCCTCCTCCTCCTCCTCCGCCGCCTCCGCCGACACCCTTTCCTCCCCTCTCCTCCTCCTCCAGCACCAATTCACTCCCCCCTCTTGCTCCTCTGCGTCCGGAGACGCCACCCTTCGCCGGCGGAATGCCCTCGGCCCGGCCCTGCAGGGGCGGGTCTCGAAGAGGAAGTCGCACGCGTCGAAGCGGTCGGCCACCACCTACATCTCCGCCGACCCGATCGACTTCCAGGAGGTGGTGCAGCGGGCGACGGGGTTCCGGCTCGCGGGGGAGCCACTGGTGAAGCCCGAGCCGGTACGGTCTGCGGCGGGCGACCGGGCGGCCCTGCAACAGATCCGCCTGCCCACGCTCGACACCTCGGTGTCTTTTCTGGATACGGGCGCGGTCGGGATCCCGAGCGGGGGCTTCTCGTCCGGGTCACCACCACCTGCCTACGCGCCGGACTTCGACTTCGATCCACTACTCCCGGCCTTCCCTACGCTGGATTCGTGGGGTGTCATGTAGAGGAGATGCTTCTTTAGACGTCATTTCTATGATAATTTATATAATTATTATTTTATAGTAGATTAAACTTATACTTAGTTGATTGAGTTAAAAAATGAAAATGCTAATTATATTTCTTAATGATTCGAATATGCGAGAGAGCAATACACTTATTAAATTAAGAGTATATAATCATAAGGTATCTTAATTAACAATCATACCTCTTAAATTATTGATTTATAATAATTCATTGTAATAATTTACAGAAAATATTTGATAAAATTTCATAAAACAAACTATACTAAACCTAAAAATTTATTTAAATTTCACCATCAATTTTTAATAATTCACTCAATATATAAATGAACTAGTTAGTATAATCAAACCATCACACAATTCTATAAAAAAATTTACTTCACTATTCTAGTTAATCAAACGATCTTGAATTATCATAAAATTTTATAAAAAAATAATAATTATAAAAACTAAATATACACCAAATTTTAATTTCAAATTGAATCATTTGGAGGCTAAATTATCCTCTTAATTTACTACTAATGCCTATTCTATTCTACTGAAATTAGGTTGGGATTGTCTGAACTTATAAACCTCAAATCTTATTATACAAAGGTGGTAACTACTTAATTATAAATCTCATAGAACCCTGAGAAAATCTTTTAAAATATATCAAAAATATAAAACTTAATTATATACCTAAGGGGTTTAATTTAGCTCGAATAAAATCCCTTCTTAAAAAAAAAGAAGGAGATTTTAAGTACCTCATATTAGGATAATAACAACTAGATGCATGAATCTTAGATTAAAGTCATACTAGAAACCTTAGAATCACGAGGATTCATACAAAATATATTCAAAAATAAAAAATATTTAAAGTCTAGGTTACTTAAAAGTAGCTAAAAATATTAGCCTATTATTTGTAAAACCAAAATGTTACGTATAGCAAGGGATGAATTAGGTTTTTCTTATCTCAATATTTCTTAGAACTAGGGGTTCTAAGCCTCCATAAGAAAAGCTAAGAGAATGTCTAAAGAATAAGAGAAATGCCTATGAATTATTGAGTTAGTGTCAGTCATAGGTGCTCTGCAAGCCAATCATATGAGTGATAGTACGTGTGACTTGACATGTAGTCTTTTTGCTTATTATTATTTGATATTTTATCACTTTATATTGCATGTTGTATGAATATATTGTGATATCTATGAATCTATGTAATGGAAATCGGATCGTGATGAGATCATGATAATGAGATTGATTCACCTTTAAACACACATCCTAAATAATCCCGGTCATAGGTTACTCGAGAGGGACATCGAGATAACTGGACAAACTGGTATGTTATATACTCATCCATATGATGAATACAATTAGTTTCATAGTTGTTCATGTGGGGACACTAGGAATACAATGCAGGTGCTCATTGGAGAATGAGTTCACTAATTGATCCGTTCATATAAAGCTGGATGGTTGATGATGCCTTATTATCAGACAACAAATTTATGGTCCTAGTGGTCTATCTAGTTCTTAGACTCGAGACACCAAGGATGTCCTATATGAGTACTTCACTTTTGATATCAGACTTATAGGTCTGGAGGTTTCAAATCTAGCACAACTAGTTTATCGGGAGTGGTAGCCAACCTAGGAGGATCATCCTCTCTTAATGTTATAAGAAGAATATTCTATGTATTCTTACTTAGTCAAATCCTTAGCTAGGGTCATTCAGATTGAGAGAGAAAGATTTCTCTAGTAGAATCCGATTAGAGCGAAGCTCGAGTAGAAACTATATAGGGCTTAACAATACCATGCTCGGTATACGGTCTCTCGGGTATTAGATGTTGAATCTCATATTTTGATGATGAAATCAATTAATGAGTTTATGATCTAATATGCCTTTTCAGTGATATAGGGCTAGCTTCGATCATGAAGAGATAATTAAAACAAGAAGAATCAATGTTGGGCTAGAGTGGAACATATCAAAAGATTAGACATCGAGCCAAAGGATCAATCGACATGTCGGTAGAAGGCTTCATGTCATGAGTTTGGGCATCAGGCTTAGAAGAGCAGACATTGTGCCGAGGAGATCGAAATTGTGGAGGTCCATATGTTGATTGGGCAAAAAGTCACAAAAGAAGACGATGCGCCGAAGGATTGGACGAAACGTCGATGAATCAATGACATGTCGGACAACATGTGATTAATACTTTATAATAATTATCTAGACCGAAGTAGTTTTAAGTTATAATTGAGTTGAAATTAGGCCAACTTAATTAGGGACCAATTTAGCCTATGTTGGAGGTATTTTGGGCTAAGAGAAAGGCCTATTTAGTGATCCAAATGTTGGGTTAGGCAGTGGCACTACCAGAGGCTCAATCTCCAAGACATAATCTCTAAGACTATGTCAAACGGTAGGTACTGCAAGTCTAGGTGATGGTATCACCCAAAAGAGTCTCCTAGACCATGTCAAGTAGTGGTACCACTAGACTGAGCGATGGTACTACCCAATGTCAGTGCTGCAAGCAGTAGTACCACCCAACATAAGCGGTGGTACTGCTAGGACCTGAGAAACCTAGGATGAGATCGTTTTTTGCTCTAATTTTGAAGCCATTTGGGGTCTATAAATATCACAGCTATTCTTGAATGAAGATGAAAGAATTGAGCAGAAAAGGAAAAGAATTATAAGTTAAAAAGTGTTGTAATCTCTCTAAGTTTAGTGAGTCTCTTCTTCCGAGAGTTGGAAGGTTTCTAAGGAAGGAGTGAGGTCTAGAAAAAATAGAGATGTAAAAGTTCTCTCCTGAGCTTATCAAAAGAAGGAAGAGTTGTAAGGGTAGTTGATCTTCGCCCATTGAATGAAGATTGGTAGTGGAAGCTGGTGGTCTCGAGTGAAGAGGAATTGAGAGTGGATGTAGATCATGATAATCGAGCTACTATAAATTGGTGTGTTTTCTTTCTTCTCTGCCATATACTTACTTTGCAATTGATTTACTTCTTCATTACTTTAGCTACACACTCTTATAAATATTTTTAAAGTTAAACACTTTTTGATATGATATTATCGTTCGAAGTTTTCTAACTCGACGTAATTTTACGTACACACTAATTCACCCCTAGTGCCGACTTAATCCTAACAGTTGGTATCAGAGCCATGTTTTTCTCATTTAGTTTAACACCTAAGAGAAATGACTCTTTTTTATCTTCAAGAGGGTCTTTCTATCACTCATCCTCCTATGTTTAATGGGACGGGCTACACTTATTAGAAAACTCGGATGAGCATTTTCTTGCTTTATTTGAACTTTGATTTATGGAATATCATTGAACTTGATTTTCAAACCCCTGCTAAACCTATAAATGAATGGAATGACTTTGAGAAAAAGTCATTTTCTTTAAATGTGAAAGCTATGAATGTTTTGTTATATGCTCTAGATAAAAATAAATTTAATCGGATTTCTATTTATGAAACTGTGCATGACAGTTAGCACACTTTTAAAATTACACATGAAGACACTAATAGAATTAAAGATTCAAAAATTAATCTTTTGATGCATAGTTTTGAATTATTTTGAATTGAACCAAGTGAAACATTGGAGACATGTATATTCGTTTTACGGATGTCGTCAATAGTTTAAAAGCACTTAGTAAAGCTTTTTCTAATTTTGAAATTATTAATAAAATATTAAGACCCCTTACAAAAAGTTAGGATCCGAAAGTGATAACAATACAAGAAACAAATGAGTTGAATAATTTCTTTCTTTAAGAACTTATCGGGTCTTTAATGACTTATGAAATGACATACAAGACACTTGATGAACATAAGAACAACCTTCCAAATAACATGAAGAATTTGACATTTAGAACAAAAGAAGACCACTCGAGTGAAAGCTCAAGTGATGATGACTTTGAACTCCTCACAAGAAATTTTAAAAAGTTCATAAAACAAGAATAAAAAAAAAATGAACTTAAAAAGAAGAAGCTACCAAAGAAGAAGAAAGCACTTAAAGGCTACTTAGGACAATTCAAGTGCATCCAAAGATGAAGAGCAAATTGATGAAGATGAAGTGGTAAACTTCGCTTTGATGGCTCTTGACAATGAGGTTGTTGAATCTCAAATTTTGATGATGAAACCAATTGATAAGTATTTATGATTTGATATATGTTTTGAGTGATGTAGGAAGCTTCAATCAAGGAGAGATAATTGAAGTAGGAAGAATCTATTAGTCCTAGTGGTGTATATGATCCTTAGATTTGAGACACCAAGGATGTCCTGTATGAGTGTTCCACTCTTTGATACCAGACTTATACGTTTGGATGTCCCAGATCTAGCACAGCTGGTCATCGGGAGTGGTAGTCAATCTTACGAGAGCTATTGAGTGTCGATAGAGGATCATCCACTCTCGGTGTCATGAAAGGAATGTCCCATTTGTTCTTGCTCAGATAAATCCCTGGCCAGGGTCATTCGGATTGAGAGAGAAAGAGTTCTCCGAGAGAATCTGATTAGAGCAAGACTCGAGTAAAAACAATATGGGTCTGACAGCACCATGCCCGGTATACGGTCTCTGGGATATTAGATGGATGAGAGACTATAGGTACACAATAATTGAGGATAGACAGGTCCAATGGATTAGATTCCCCTGCATCATTTGGGGACTACGGTGTAGTGGCCTAGTACGTTCGCAATCGATAAGTCGAGTGAATTATTATGGAGATAATAATTCACTGAACTACAAGGAGTTCTGACAGGTATGACTCATGGCTAGCTCGATATTGGGCCTAGAGGGTTATACACATATGGTAGGTATTGTGAAGAGTAGAGGTTCGGATATGAGATATCTATCGGAGCCCCTATCTTATTGGATATCCAATAAGCCCCTAAATTATTAGATCCTATGGATGAGATCCGATAAGAGCCCATGAGAGATTATTGGATAGAAACCCACTAATTTAAGAGGTTTTGATAGTTGGATGGAAATCCAATACCCAATAGGGGAGGATCCATTAGGGTTAAGTTGATAGGGGACCTCTATAAATAGGAGAGAACTAGTTGTTCATAGGCTAGAGCCTTTTGGTTGCCTCTCATATTCTCTTCCCCCTCTCTACCTCAGAGTAGGCATGGAGTTTTGAGGAGCGTCATCGCAGCCCTACTGTGTGGATCACCGCTAGAGAGGAGAGTGCATGACCTCCTTCACCCTTTCCTAGAGATCTGTAGGGATTCAAGGATATTCGATCTCTCTAGGTAATACAATCTATCTCACAAGTGGTTTTCTGTTTCGTAGATTTTTACATACCAATCTTCGTACGACGACAAATATATCTTTGGGAATTGGAGATTTTGTTTTATGTTCTTCCACTGCATATGTTATGTTGCCCCCAAGATTTTCTAACAGTGGTATCAAAGCCAGGTTATTCGTGCAACAGATTGGTTTTGAACTACTTGTGTTATGTTTTGGAGAAGCTTTTGACGTCAAAATCATTGACGCAAAAGCAAGAAAGGGCGGCAACTGTTGTTGCCCTTGCTACCATCTTCTTGCAGGTAGGTCGCCTATGTGAAGCAGCTGTTGCTACGCGGAATTATAGTCACAGGCGGCAGCACCTATGGGCGTCGCATGAGGGCACAGCGCCCGCGAAGGCCATAGCCTACGGGCACAACGCCCGCAAGAGGGGGCCTCGGCCCTTCCTCGGCTTTGCCGAGGAAGGCTACAGGCATAGCAGCCTGCAAGGGTAGCACCACCCGCAGGGGCGCCCACCTGCAGGGGCGACGCCGCCCAAGTGCGAGCTGCCCGCAGGCAGCGGCAGCAGCAGCGCCCCCGCCCCCTGCCGCACAGGCTGCCACCGGTAGGGTGGCAGCGACGACATAAGCAAGGGAGGGTGAGAAAGAGGGTTAGGGTTTTTGGGCAAAAGATAATTTTGCCCTTGTGAATTTATAAAAATTTTGTTCTATCCTTTTATCCAAATTACAAAAATACCCTCAGAATTTAGAAAATTTCATGTATGTCTCTGAACTCAGAAAATATTAATTAATTAAAAAGTTTAATTGATTATTATTTTATTATTATCTAGTAGTCCTACATGATGATGATTTATACATATGATGTATGATGTGTGGATGGTGTTAGGATCAAGAGCACTAAGAAGGGGGGGTGAATTAGTGCAGCGGAAAACTTTCGACGATTTAAAATGACGTTCGTACGATAAAAATGATTTTTATAAGAAAGCCGATTCGAAAATCACTTTAACTTGTGATCAAGCGAGATGCAGTTAAAGTAAAGATATAGAGGCAGTTTGCAGTTAAGATAGAGAACAGAATGTAATTGCAAACTGAAATACGATGTTCGTACGATAAAATGATTTCGGTATGAACGCCGATTCAGAAATTGCTTTAACTTAGATTAGGTGAAGTGCAGTTAAAGTAAAGCTATGGAGGCAGTTTGCAGTTAAGATAGAAAACAGAAAGTAAATGCAAACCGAGATTTAGAGTGGTTCGGTCAATCTTAACCTGCATCCGCTTTTGGTTCCTTCTCCGATGAGGTCACCGACGTCCACTAGAGGCCTTCCTTCAATAGGCGAAGGCCAACCACCCTTTTACAATTTCACTCCTTTTGACGGACTTAGGAGACAACCTTTACAGAAGGCAGTACGACCGCTTGACAGAGCTCAGAGACCGAGCTCTGGCGGTGCCATCGCCTGACTGGGGTGGTTCCACTGCCCAGTCTTGCTCGGAGACTGAGCCCAAGCGGTGCCACTGCCTGACTGGGGCTATTCCACCGCCCAGTTTTCCTCGGAGACTAAGCTCCTGGGCGATGCCACCGCCGGCTAGGAAATCTGGGTCCGAATGGGCTGATCCATTCGGCCCAATTTGGGTCTATCAAGGGCCCAATTGCCCCCAGATTAAGTTAATGGGATCACCTCCCATTCCTAGCTTAATCTACATGCTAACTACGATATTTCTTAAGACATTTACTGCAACTTGCTCCGATGCATCAATCGCTTCTTCCGGCGAGCTTCTAGCGAACTTCCGGTGAACATCCGACGAACCCTCGGCGATGCTCCGGCAGACTTCCGGCAAATCTCCTGGACTTGCGACGATCCACTTGGCAAGTTCCGACGAGCTTCTTTGGCAAACTCATGGACCTCTCAGATTTGTTCCCGCAAAACCTCCGACGACCGTCCGGACTTCCATTGAACTCTCGAACCCCCAACGTGATCATGGTCTTGACTTCAGCGTGACTCCTACTGCATGTCTTACTGCCATTGTAGTTAATTCTGTATACTTATCTCAACATATGGATTAGATAACAAATGACAATTGACTTCATCATCAAAATCCGAGATTCAACAATCTCCCCCTTTTTGATGATAATAAATTGATAACGAAGTTAACCTTCACTCCCCCTATCTATATACCATACTTGAGATAAGTTATTCTTGAATTCAAAGCCTTTAAATTCAAGAGATATATTGATAAGTTAAGATCATTTATCCTTATCAATACTCCCATCATGATTCCTATCATGATGTATTTCTCTGAAAATGATGTCAAGGCTTGACATCCATTTTCAGGTTTTACATTTCAAATGTGAAAGATAGCAATTGTAGCAATTCATCATATTGCTATTCAAGGCTTAACATCCATTTTCAGGTTTTACATTTCAAATGTGAAAGATAGCAATTGTAACAATTCATCATATGGCAAGATATCAACATGTAAAATTGTGATGTAAGTTCTTGATATCTTAACAAAATACAAATATTTCAAGTGTTTAGCAATCATAGCATTTCATCACTTGACAAGATATCAATTTGTAGAATTGCAATGTAAGCTCTAGATATCATAACATAGTGCAAATATGGCAATAATATAGTGCAAATATGGCAATCATAGCAATTCTATTACCAATTTATCATATATTTCGATGCAAGCTTTTGATATCTCAACATAATTCAAATTTAAGTATGGCACTCATAGCATCAATTCATATATTTCTCATTCAAATATGGCACTCATAGTATCAATTCATATATTTCTCCCCCTTTGTCATCAACAAAAATGAGAACTATATAGGCAAATTTTAACTAGGTTTATGTCATTTTTCAACAATGAGTGATAGGATACCAATTATACAAACATCTCAAGGAAAACATGACATGGAGGTAACTTTCATTACTTCTTCCTCTTTATTTGTTATTATCTTTTTGCATGAAGGAGGAAAGCCATTTGTGAGCTTACTCGAATGAAGTTAAAATTGATAAGATATTAAAGCACGCTTCATTTTTACAAGGATCAAGATATGTGTGTGAATCAAATCCTTGCACGTAAAACTCTTTCTCAAAAGATATAAAACTATTTCTCAAAAGATATAAGAAGGAATCATCAAATCCATTTCTCGAAAGATATTTTTCACATGATAAGTCTATGAGAGATGCATTTGCTAGTTGATTCCATATGTCAAAAATCAATAATGTGAATCAAACTCGATATGACATATGTTTATTAAGTCCGGAAGAGAATAATGTATCGAGAAAATCCGATTGTTATGATCAAGAAGGTCCGAAAAGGAAATTTAACACTTTCATGCATTTGGATAAGGTTTTGCTATAGATTTTCGAATTCAATCATGAAGATAAAACATGCTTATTATCATGAAAATTTTTGTATCCAAAACACATAATTTCCAACATATAATTAAGACATGTAATTGTGTAAAATCATCATGGCAATTAAGTGATTTGATCATTAAATAAAAAAAGTTCGAAAAATAATCTTAACAAGTTCATGCATTCGGACATATTAACATTCCTAATTCTCTTCTAATGAAATCAAATTGTTCTTCACTTAGAGGTTTTGTAAAAAAATCAGCTAGTTGATACTTATTATCAATAAACTCTATGATTACATCATAATTAGTGACATGATCTCGTATAAAGTGATATCTAATATCAATATGTTTTGTTCTTGAGTGTTGAATGAGATTCTTTGTTAAACATATTGCAATTGTATTATCACATTTAATGGGAATGTTTTTAAGATGGACTTTATAATCTTCTAAGGTGTTTTTCATCCATACAACTTGTGCACAGCATGCACTAACTACAATATACTCAGTTTCGGTTGTTGATAGTGCAACCGAGTTTTGTTTCTTAGATGACCAAGGAAACAAGGGAATGTCCCAAAAATTGACATGTTCCTGATGTGTTTTTTCTATCTAGTCTATACATAGCAAAATCCGCATCAGCATAAGCAATTAACTCAAAATTCTCAGTTTTTAGATACCATAACCCTAGATTTGTGGTACCTTTAAGATATCTAAGTATTCTTTTAACCGCTTTAAGATGAGATATTTTAGGGTTCGATTGAAACCTAGCACAGAGTCCTACACTGAACATGATATCTGGTCTAGTTGCAGTGAGGTAAAGTAAACTTCCTATCATACCCCTATAAGTTTTTTGATCGAAGCTTTCTCCACTTTTATCAACTTCTAACTTAGTGGAGGTGCTCATAGTAGTGTTAATAGCTTTTGAGCTATCTATATTAAATCTTTTCAGTAGATCTAAAGCATATTTAGTTTGACTAATAAATATGCCATTGCTTAGTTGCTTAATTTGTAAGCTTAAGAAAAAGGTTAATTCTCCCATTAAACTCATTTCAAATTAGAGACTCATGGTTTTAGCAAAAGATTCACAAAGAGATTCATTCGTAGAACTGAAAATAATATCATCAACATAAATCTGAATAATGAGAAAATTATTTTCAAAATTCTTGATAAACAATGTAGTATCGACCTTGTCTTTTGTGAAATTATTTTCAATAAAAAAAGTACTAAGTCTCTCATACCAAGCCCTTGGGGCTTATTTTAAACCATAGAGAGCTTTAGTTAATTTAAATACATGATTAGGGAGGCTATTATTTTCAAATCCGGGAGGTTGTTCAACTTAAACTTCTTCATAATTAAAACCATTCAGAAAAGAGCTTTTAACATCCATTTGAAATAACTTAAAATTATTATTACTAGTATAGGCAAGGAGCATCCTTATGGCTTCTAATCTAGCCATAGGAGCGAAGGTTTCTTTGTAATCGATACATTTTTCTTGGTTGAAACCTTTGGCTACTAATCTAGCCTTGTTTCTAACCACGATACCATATTCATCTTGCTTGTTTCTAAAGATCCATTTAGTACCAATAACTAAATGGTCATTTGGCCTAGGAACAAGCTTCCACACCTCATTTCTCTCAAATTAATTTAACTCATCTTGCATTGCGATAATCCATGAATCATCTTTCATGGCTTCGTCAATACATTTAGGTTCAATTTGGGAGAGAAAAGCGGCGTTGGCACAAATATTTTTAAGAGAAGAACATATTTGAATATCCTTGGGTAAGGATGGGCTCCTTAGGATGAGCATCTACATACTTCCAATCCTTGGGTAAGGATGTTTCGGAAGTGGATGCATCCAAGTTGCTAGTTGGAGAAGGGTTTCATTTAAATTTAAAGAATTGAAATTAACATCTTCATCAAAATCATTTTTCTTGATTTCGAAAATCTCATTAAAAACAACATGAATGGATTCTTCTATAATTAAAGTTCTTTTATTAAAGATACGAAAGACTTTATAAACCGAAGAATAACCAAGAAAAATTCCTTCATCGGATTTAGCATCAAATTTTCCTAAGGCATATTTTTCATTCAAGATAAAACACTTAGACCCAAAAACTTTAAAATATGAAACATTGGGTTTTTTATTGTTCCACAACTCATATGAAGTTTTGGTGAGTAAGGGTCTTACTAGAACTCTATTCAATATATAGCATGCAGTGTTTATGGCTTTGGCCCAAAAATATTTGGGTAGGCTATGTTCATTCAACATGGTTCTTGTCATTTCTTGTAAATTTCTATTCTTTTTTTCTACTACTCCATTTTGTTGAGGATTTCTTGGAGTAGAGAAGTTGTGGTTGTATCCATTAGATTCATAAAATTCTTGGAAATCACGGTTTTGAAATTCACCACCGTGATCACTTCGAATTGATGAAATCATAAAACCCTTTTCATTTTGAACAAGTTTACAAAACTTGGTGACATATCTAAAGCATTCATTTTTGTGTTTTAAGAAATAAGTCCATGTGTATCTACTATAGTCATCTACAATGACGAAGGCGTATTTGCTACCTCCTAGGCTTGATTTAGAGATTGGTCCGAATAAGTCCATATGGATCAATTGTAAGGGCCTAGAGGTGCTTATTTGATTCTTAGATTTGAAACTATCCTTAATTTGTTTTCCTAATTGACAAGCATCACACACATTATCTTTAATGAACTTGATATGAGGAATTCCTCGTACAAGTTCTTTGGATGATATTTGAGTGATTAGTTTCATACCAGCATGACCTAATCTCCTATGACAAAGCCAAGCATCCTCATTCAAAACCGAGAAACACATTTCATTGCAAAGATCATTGATGTCAATGGTGTATACGTTATTATATTTTAATACAATCATAGATGTGTTTTTATGTGGTTTTTCAATGATGCAAGCATTAGATTCGAATTTGACGATATATCCTTTATCACATAATTGACTAATGCTCAAGAGGTTATGTTTTAAACCATCAACTAACAAAACATCTTCAATAAAGAAGTTAGATTTGTTACCTATGGTTCCTTTGCCAATGATTTTACCCTTGTTGTTATCTCCGAAGGTGATATAGCCTTCGTCTATGCTAGTGAGGTTAGAGAATTGAGATGGATCTCCGGTCATATGCCTTAAGCATCCACTATCAAGGTACCATCTATTGCTCCTAGCTTGAGATGGTGTATGTCTCTACAAGAAAGGATAATTTTTAGGTACACATTTAATTTTGGGTGCCTTAAAAACTGATCTACATTGTTTATTATGTTACATAGAGTTTATCATGGTTCCTTTAGGAACCCAAATCAGTTTGTTCGGGCTAATTTTCTTGAATGGACAATGATATGTTTTATGTCCATGTTTGCAACAAAAGTTGCATTTACTTTGGTGCCAAATATGTAAGATAGGGTCTTTTATGAAGGTGGTTGGATTTTGGTGAGGACTTCTCACAAATTCGATTCCACTTCTTTTGGGAACGTGACTCTTATTTGTGAGAATCATGTTCAAAGACTTACTACCAACCTCGAATTTCTTCAAGGCGTCCTTAAGTAGCAAATTCTCCTTTTGAAGAGTTTCTAGATCATGGCATTTTTCACATTGAGCTAAATTATCATGATATTCAGTTTTTAATTTATCAAAATTACTAACAAGACTATCATGCTTATTTTTCAGTAATTTATAATTTCTAATGATTATTTTATATTCATCAAATAAGTCATAGAAGGCATTTAATAATTCATCAAATGATAAATCTGCATCAATTAAATTTGTTACCTCCTCTCCGATGGCCATTAGGGCATAATGAGCAACTTTCTCATTGTTGGACTCCTCTTCTTCGGACGCACTTGAGTCATCCCATGTTGCTTTGAGCGCCTTCTTCTTTGATGTTCTCTTCTTGGCTTAGGGACAATCACTTTTGTAGTGTCCCGGCTTTTTGCACTCGTAGCAAATGACTTGGTCCTTTTTGGGTTCAAATTTATTTTTTTGTGTTAATTTTAAACTTGTTTCTCTTAATGAATTTTTTGAATTTCCTTGTTAGAAGTGCCAAGTCATCGTCACAGCCCTCATCACTTGAGTTTTCTCGCAAGTGGTCATCTAAAGTTCTAAGTGCCATATCCTTCCTATTCTTTGGAAAGATATCTTCTTGTTCTTCATGAGCCTTGCAAGTCATTTCATAGGTCATTAATGACCCAATTAGTTCTTCAAGAGGGAAGTTATTTAAATCTTTAGCCTATTGAATAGTAGTGACTTTAGGGTCCCAACTCTTAGGAAGAGATCTTAAAATCTTATTTACGAGCTCAAAATTCGAAAAACTTTTGCCGAGTCCTTTTAGACCATTGACGACATCCGTGAAACAGGTGTACATGTCGCCAATAGTCTCGCTCTGTTTCATTCGAAAAAGTTCAAAAGAATGTATCAAAAGATTGATTTTTGACTCTTTCACTCTACTTATGTCTTCGTGAGTCACTTCGAGTGTATGCCAAATATTAAACGTAGTTTCACAAATCGAAAAATGATTGAACTCATTTTTATCAAGTGCATAAAATAAGGCATTCATAGCCTTTGCATTAAGAGCGAAAGTCTTCTTTTCCAACTCATTTCAATCGATCATTAGAAGAGAAGACTTCGAAAATCCATTAAAATAAGGAAGATCCTCATTCGGGTCTTCCAATAGGTGTAGTCCATCCCATTGAACATGGGCAGACATGTAAGAGTGCCCCTCTTGGATTCCAGCGTATGCCATCTCTCTTGGGTTTTCATCCATTTGAGAGTTAACCCCGCTCTAATACCAATTGTTAGAATCAAGAGCACTAAGAGAGAGGGGGGGGGGCGTGAATTAGTGCAGCGGAAAACATTTGACGATTTAAAATGATATTCGTACGATAAAAATGATAAAATGTAGTTGCAAACCGAAATACAACATTCGTACGATAAAAGTGATTTCGGTATGAACGCCGATTCAGAAATTGCTTTAACTTAGATTAGGCGAAGTGCAGTTAAAGTAAAGCTATGGAGGCAGTTTGCAGTTAAGATAGAAAACAGAAAGTAAATGCAAACCGAGATTTAGAGTGGTTCGGTCAATCTTGACTTACATCCACTTTTGGCTTCCTCCTCCGATGAGGTCACCGACGTCCACTAGAGGCCTTCCTGTTAGGATCAAGAGCACTAAGAGGGGAGGGGTGAATTAGTGTAGCAGAAAACTTTCGACGTTTAAAACTGCGTTCGTACGATGAAATCGTTTCCGACGTAAAACCATTTTCGGAAACTTAACTTGAAAGCGAGTTTGTAAATGAGTGCAGCAAAAGTAATGAGAAAGTAAAACACATATGGAGGTTGGCAGTAAGGTAAGCTGCAAGAATAAATGCAAACCAGAGAAGACGAGAGTTTATAGTAGTTCGGTCAATCGTGACCTACATCCACTACTCCGATTTCTCTTCCGTCGAGGCCACCGGCATCCACTAACGATCTTCCTTTACTAGGCGCAGATCAACCTCCTTCTTACACCCCTCTTTTCCTTTTACCGGGTTTACGAGACAACCCTTACAAGCACTCACTCTCCTCTCTTAAACAGAATTCTAACACTTAAGCTAGAGGTGGGAAATTCTAGAGATTGTAGCAGTGTTTTCTCTCTTTTAATCTCTCTGTGCTTGTATATTTTACCCAGGATGGGAGGGGTATTTATAGGCTCCAAACTGGTTTGAATTTGGAGCTCAAAAATGTCATCTCCTGGATTTCCGGGGTCCTAGCGGTACCACCTCCTGACTGGGGTGGTACAACCGCCTAGCAGCTTGGAGACTGAGCCTTTGGGCGGTGCCACCACCTAACAGGGGCGGTTGCACCGCCCAGTCTAGCTCGGAGACTGAGCCCTGGCGTTGCCACCGCCTGACTAGGGTGGTTGCACCGCTTGGCAAAGCTCGGAGACCAAGCTCAGGCGGTTCCATCGCCTGTCAGGGGCGGTTGCACCGCCCAGCCTAGCTCGGAGACTGAGCCCTGGGCGGTGCCACCGCCGACCCAAGCGGTGCCATCGCTGGCCAAGAAATCTGGGTCCGAATGGGCTGATCCATTCGACCCAATTTGGGTATATCAAGGGCCCAATTGCCCCAAGATTAAGTTAATGGGATCACCTCCCATTTCTAACTTAATCATCATGCTAACTATGATTTTTCTTAAGACATTTACTATAACTTGCTCCGGTATGTCAATCGCTTCTTCCGGTGAGCTTTCGGTGAACTTCCATCGATCATCCGATGAACCCTCGGTGATGCTCCTGTGGACTTCTGGCAAACTCCTGGACTTGGGATGATCCACTTGGCGAGTTCCAACGAGCTTCTTTTGGCAAGCTCCTAGACTTCTCGGATTTGTTCCCGCAGAACCTCCGACGACCGTCCGGACTTCTATCGAACTCTCGAACTCCCAACGTGATCATAGTTTTGACTCCGGTGCAACTCCTGCTGCATGTCTTACTTCCATCGTAGTTAATCCTGCACTTGTAAAACAAAACTTTGATCAAGACAATTAATCCTAAGCAATTAACCAAGTTGTCCGACATGTCATTGGTCCCTCGATGCTTCGTCCGATTATTCGGTGCATCGTCCTCTCCTGTGGCCTATTGCCCAATCGGTCAGTTGACTCTGCAACTCCGATATCCTTGGCACAATACCCGCTCTTCTTGGCCCGATGCCCGAGTCCATAGCCCGAAGCCTTCTGTCGATACATCGATCGATCCACCGGCCTGACGTCCAATCTTCTGACATGTTCCTCCGGCACAACATGATTTTCCTACTTTAATTGTCTCATCCTGATTGAAGCATCCTGCGTCACTCAAAATGCAGATTAAATCATAAACATATATCAAGTGGTTTCATCATCAAAATACAAGATTCAACAATCTCCCCCTTTTTGATGATGACAACCACTTGATGACGGAGTTAACCTTAACTCCCGGAGTTTAAATAAACTCCCCCTATCAATATGCCATATTGATGGAACTTTGAATTCAAATTAAATTCAAGTCATTGCAATATTCATCATGAATACTTGCAACACGTCATCATGAACTTATGCATAACATCATACTTCTCCCCCTTTGTCATCAACAAAAAGGAGAAGTCCAACTATTCTTGTGTTTGTAGTATTAATTCAACTTATTGCATGAAAAAAACATAATATCAAGTTTTATCATCCTGTAGTTTTGAAGCTAGAAAATTTAGCAAGTGTTACATCATGCTTAGAACATTTAAGCTATCAAGTTTTAGATATGCAAGTTTTACAACATACAAGATAGCACTTTTGGTAATGTTCAAGATAGCAAGTTCTACATCATGCAAGCTAGCAATGTTACAACATTTTAGAATATGCAAGCTAGCAATTTAGAGATGTTCAAGAAAGCAACTCTTGCTTCTTGAAATATGCAAGTTTTACAATATACAAGCTAGCAAATTCAAGGATATGCAAGTTGGCATATTTGCTTTTCTTTGCGATAGGTAAGATAGCACTTTTGCTTCTAGAAATATGTAAGTTTTACTAAATACAAGCTAGCAAATATTTCAAAAGCTAATGCAAGATAGCTTTCTTGTGTAAGCTCATGATTCTTGCTTCCTTTGCAATGTCTGAGCTCGCAAATTTTGCTTTCGTTGCTAAGTGCAAGTTTAGCATGTTTAGCATCTTGAGATAGGTAAGATAGAACATTTTTGCATTTTCTTGAGATTTCAAGATAGCAAGCTCTACATCTTGCAAGCTAGAAATGTTACAACATTTTAGAACATGCAAGATAGCAATTTAGAGATGTTCAAGAAAGCAATTTCTTCTCTTTTGAGAAGTGCAATTTTAGCTTTCGTCTTGAATTGTGCAAGCTAGCTAATTTGCCTCTTTTCATGATATCCATGCTAGAAATTTTTGCTCCCCCTTTGTCATTGTCAAAAAGAAGGGAAGACCCTTATATCAATTTTCAGATTATGACAAAGGTAAGTATCAATCTTATTTGTGCATCATTATATATTCAAATTAAAACATACATAATTTCAAAAACCTTATTTTTCATGCATGATACCGAAAAATAAATCAATCATCATTAATGGGCATATCATACATGATACTCAAACATTAAATTTTTTAAGCATTTATCAACATGTTGATCATGATACCAAACATTCATCATTTAAAGCATTCATGATACACATCATATGCAATAGATCATGTACATCATTTCAAATTCATGAATATTTCATCATTGCATGCATCATACCAAAATATAAAATCATCATTAATGCATGATTCCAAATCATCATTTATTTTACATCAATGTGGTACCAAATTTATCAAATTACATCCTATCATGCATGATCGAAACTTCTTATTTGTATACATCAAAACAAATTAATGAATATTTCATGTATTCAAATCATCACATAAAGAATATCAAGAAGAATTATTAGGTGATGAGATGTATTTCATACATTCAAAGAATTTCACATAACAAAATTCAAGTCATAAGCCTTAAAAGATGTCATGAGAGAACATATAAACAATCTTGATTTATAAAATGAATACTCAAGTTATAATTTTGAAAAAATCAATAGAAACTGTGATTCATTTTTAACAAATCTCCTCTTAAATAAATAACATAAAGAGTTCTTAGGAGATCATGAAAAAGATAGAATTCATTCAATCTTGTAAGAGAATAAGATATTAATTTATGCATATAAAATCTTGATTTAAGCATAAGAAATCTCAATTTACAAATTTTGAAAAATCAAGATAAAGCTCATTTAAATCATCAAATCAAGATCATTTTCAAGAGATTCACAAAAGTAATATAGATAATTCATTAATTTCCCTTTTTGAAAAATCAATAAAGTCTAAAAAATAAATTTTTCAAGAAGAAACCTTTCCACTTTTTAGTTGTTTTAATTCAAGTGATTTATTTCATACAAGCATGTTCTTTTCTTTTATGCCAAATAAAAATATGCATCAACGTTTAGGATCGAAAAATGAATTTTGTCATAAAACCATCAAGATCAGTAGATTCTCAAAAATGAATTGTTAGGATCAAGAAAATCCAAAAATAAAATTTAACACTTTCATGCATTCGTTTTGTCATATGTTTTTCAAATACACTCATGAAAATAACACATGCTTATCATCATGTATAACTTAAAGTCTCATGCATAAAATTATCAATCATGGTATCAAAATATTTAATATTACATCATTATGCATTTCTTCAAGCATGATTTTATTTAATCAAAATCGAGAAATAACAATGGAAATTAACATGATACACATTATTACTTCTTAACCACATATAGTATGATATTAAACTTCTTAATATTTTCATTAAGACATTAAGCATGGTTTTAATTAAAATTGGAAATAATCAAAATACACATTTTTTTCTTCTTAAGAAAAACATATATATGATAATTAGATTTAAATCTAACATTTTATTCCATTAACATAAAACATGTAATTTTTATTATTATTTTCAAAATTATGAGCATGATCATATTCTTGTATTTTTAATTTTTTTTAATATGCAACTTTCAAGAAAAATAATTATTCTAAAAAAGAAAACGTATCATGGAAAACATCAAGTAATTTCAAAATAAATTAAGGGGGTTTCGATTACCTCATCGTTGAATGCCGTTAGGCGTAGTTTGCCACCTCGCCTTTCTTGATTTTCTCCTCGTCTTCGGAGGAGCTCGATTCATCCCACTTTGTGTTCTTCTTGCGTTCAAAGCAAGTAGTTCCGTTCTTTTTGTTCTTTGATTCTTGTTTCATTACTTTTTTAAATTTCTTAGTGAGTAGTTCTTGTTCACCATCAATTGAGCTTATGCTCGAGTGGTCTTCAAATGTTCTATGTCCCAAATCCTTCCTATTCTTTGGAAGGTGATTTTGTTCATTATGTTCATCATATGCATTGTGCACCATTTCATATGTCATCAACGAACCAATTAGTTCTTCAAGTGGAAAAATATTTAAATCTTTTGTTTCTTGTATTGTGGTTACTTTAGGATCCCACCTTTTTGGAAGGGATCTTAAGATCTTGCTTACGAGATCAAAATTCAAAAAAGATTTACCAAGAACTCTTAGATTATTGACGACATCCGTGAAACGGGTGTACATGTCGCCTATAGTCTCGCTTGGTTGCATTCAAAAAAGCTCAAAATAATGCAATAAAATGTTAACTTTTGAATCTTTGACTCTACTAGTTCCCTCGTGCATGATTTCAAGTGTTCGCCAAATATCAAAAGCTGTTTCACACGTAGAAATCCGATTGAACTCATTTTTGTCCAAAGCACAAAATAAGACATTCATAGCCTTTGCGTTTAAAGAAAAATACTTCTTCTCCAAATCCGACCATTCGTTCATCGGTTTAGAGGAAAGTTGAAAACCGTTTTCAATAATATTTAATAAATCCAAATTCATAGAAATCAAGAAAATTTTCATTCGAGTTTTCCAATAAGTGTAGTCCAATCCGTTAAACAACGGTGGACGAACAACCGATAAACCCTCTTGAAAGCCATGAAGAGCCATTTCTCCAGGGTGTAAATCCGAAATGAGAAAAACCAGGCTCTGATACCAATTGTTAGGATCAAGAGCACTAAGAGGGGGAGGGTGAATTAGTGCAGCGAAAAACTTTCGACGTTTAAACCTGCGTTCGTACGATAAAATCATTTCTGACGTAAAACCGTTTTTGGAAACTTAACTTGAAAGCAAGTTCGTAAATAAGTGCAGCAAAAGTAATGAGGAAGTAAAGTACATATGGAGGTTTGCAGTAAGGTAAGCAGTAAGAATAAATGCAAACTAGAGAAGATGAGAGTTTATAGTGGTTCGGTCAATCGTGACCTACATCCACTCCTCTGATTCCTCTTTAGTCGAGGCTACCGACATCCACTAACAATCTTCCTTTACTAGGCGAAGATCAACCTCCTTCTTACACCCCTCTTCTCCTTTTATCGGGTTTAGGAGACAACCCTTACAAGCACTCACTCTCTCTCTTAAACAGAATTCTAACACTTAAGCTAGAGGAGGGAAATTCTAGAGATTGCAGTAGCGTTTTCTCTCTTTTAATCTCTCTGTGCTTGTATATTTTACCCTGGGATGGGAGGGGCATTTATAGGCTCCAAACTGGTTTGAATTTGGAGCTCAAAAATGTCATCTCCTAGATTTCCGGGGTCCTAGCGGTACCACCTCCTGACTGGGGCTGTACAACCGCCTAGCAGCTCGGAGACTGAGCCTCTAGGTGGTGCCACCACCTGACAGGGGCGGTTGCACCGCCCAGTCTCGCTCGGAGACTGAGCCCTGGTGGTGCCACCGCCTGACTAGGGCGGTTGCATAGCCTGGCAGAGCTCGGAGACCGAGCTCAGGCGGTTCCACCGCCTGTCAGGGGCAGTTGCCCCGCCCAGCGTAGCTCAGAGACTGAGCCCTGGGCGGTGCCACCGCTGACCTAGGCGGTGCCACCGCTGGCCAAGAAATATGGGTCCGAATGGGCTGATCCATTCGGCCCAATTTGGGTCTATCAAGGGCCCAATTGCCCCAAGATTAAGTTAATGGGATCACCTCCCATTTCTAACTTAATCATTATGCTAACTATAATTTTTCTTAATACATTTACTGCAACTTTCTCAGGTGCGTCAATCGCTTCTTCCGGGGAGCTTCCGGCGAACTCCTGGACTTGCGATGATCCACTTGGCGAGTTCCGACGAGCTTCTTTTGGCAAGCTCCTGGACTTCTTGGATTTGTTCCCGTAGAACCTCCGACGACCGTTCGGACTTCCGTCGAACTCTCGAACTCCCAACGTGATCATTGTCTTGACTCCGGCGTAACTCCTACTGCATGTCTTACTTCCATCTAGTTAATCCTGCACATGTAAAACAAAACTTTGATCGAGACAATTAATCCTAAGTAATTAACCAAGTTGTCCGGCATGTCATTGGTCCCTCGACGCTTCATCCGATTATTCGGTGCATCGTCCTCTCCTGTGGCCTATTGCCCAATCGGCCAGTTGACTCCGCAACTCCGATATCCTTAGCACAATACCCGCTCTTCTTGGCCTGATGCTCGAGTCCACGGCCCGAAGCCTTCTGTCGATACGTCGACCGATCCACCACCCCGACGTCCAATCTTCTGATATGTTCCTCTAGCACAACATGATTTTCCTGCTTTAATTGTCTCATCCTGATCGAAGCATCCTGTGTCACTCAAAACGCAGATTAAATCATAAACATATATCAAGTGGTTTCATCATCAAAATACGAGATTCAACACTTCCTTCAATAGGCAAAGGCCAACCCCCCTTTTAAAATATCACTCCTTTTGACGAGCTTAGGAGACAACCCTTATAGAATTTTCTCTCCTCTCTTGAAAGATCATAACTTGGAAGAAAAGAGGGAGGAGAACTTCTAACCTTTACAACACTTTTGAGCTCTAAAAATCACGGAGTAAGATTGGATTTTCGGTGCCCTTTCATGCAGGAAAGGGTGGGGTATATATAAGCCCCAAACTGGTTTGAATTTGGAGCTCAAAAATGTCATCTCTTGGATTTTCGGGGTCTTGGCGGTACTACCGCTAGACTGGGTGGTATAACCGCCTAACAGAGCTCGGAGACCGAGCTCTAGAGGTGCCACCGCCTGACTGGGACAGTTCCACCGCCCAGTCTTGCTCGAAGACTGAGCCCAGGCGGTGCCACCGCCTGACTGGGCCGGTTCCACCACCCAGTTTTCCTGGGAGACTGAGCTCCTGGGTGGTGCCATCGCCGACCCAGGCGGTGCCACCGCCGGCTAGGAAATCTAGGTCCGAATGGGCTGATCCATTCAGTCCAATTTGGGTCTATCAAGGGCCCAATTGCCCCCAGATTAAGTTAATGGGATCACCTCCCATTCCTAACTTAATCTACATGATAACTATGATTTTTCTTAAGACATTTACTGCAACTTGCTCCGATGCGTCAATCGCTTCTTTCGGCGAGCTTCCGGCAAACTTCCGGTGAACATCCGATGAACCCTTGGCGATGCTCCAGCGGACTTCTAGCAAATCTCCTGGACTTGCGACGATCCACTTGGCGAGTTCCGACGAGCTTCTTTGGCAAACTCCTGGACTTCTCGGATTTGTTCCCATAGAACCTCCGACGACCATCTGGACTTCCGTCGAACTCTCGAACCCCCAACGTGATCATGGCCTTGACTCTGGCGTGACTCCTGCTGCATGTCTTACTACCATCGTAGTTAATCCTGTACACTTATCTCAACATATGGATTAGATAACAAATGACAATTGACTTCATCATCAAAATCCGAGATTCAACAGATGGATGATCATGGACCGTGTGATGTGTGTACTTGTGATTATTATTATTGGGGTATACGATCCTCCATTATATTTCTCATTTATTATCGGGCCTACGTGCCTATGATTAAGTAATAATCACACGAGAAGGCATAGCCGGAGCGTGGATGCGATAGCGAGACCCATGAGATGGATGATTGCGATGCATGGAGATGCGTTGAGATACCGATGGAACCGACGAGGATAAGATGGATGATCACAGGGCATGGAGATGCACCGCTGCACACATAGATTTTGATGTGAGTGATTAGACCCACTGGCTCAGGCCTGATCACATTAGGCTATCGTCCATGATCATCTAGTGTGATTGCTCATGTGATGTGTGATTACTTATGCACATACTAGATATGTATATATATTTTCATGCGATGTAAATATATATTAAATATGTATGTGTGTGACATATCATATTAGGAGACCAAATCAAAGAAACCCCTCTCTCGACAATATTAAGTCAGTAAACGTGAGGCAATTATATTGACCTACGTGGACTTCTATCGTTATAGGTAGGGACCAATTTCCGGTGTATGTTAAGTTAGTCGAGTCCCTCGAGGCTCACTTATATCGCCATTCACTAACTTGCCTACGAAATAGAGATGTCACCGGTGACCTAAGGACATGGTATGTATGCTTGGTCGAGTCCCTCAAGGGTATATCATCGAATCAAACTAATCTTATAATGATGGTGTTAACTTAACTAAACATTATAGTTGGTCGAGTCCCTAAAGACCATGGTGATTCGGAGTCCGAATAGGAAGAGAATCATAAGGAGTTGTGATCGACAAGAGTTGCCTACCTTTCGGGCTTAGTGTGATTGGTCGAGTCACTCGAGGTACACTAAGACACTAATTGGATCTTGATCCCTACTAGAAGTTTGTCGGAGACTTCCGTTTCATGTGCTGAGGGTGTTGTGTGACTCGCTAGTAAAATAGTGGGAGATATTAAGATAGAAGTGCATATCTTGATTGTTTATTTTTGTAAAATCTGCATGTTATTTATTTCTACTACATCTTTATTTTCATAAAATGTTACTTTCAAATCCCTTACATGGCATACTTGATGTCAACCGCCTCACTAGTCTAAATTATACGGATTAGCTCTGCAACATGAGAATTGTTCTCACGACGGAGAAAATCGTGTACGTCCTTGATACAGTGATGTCTACGCCCGAGGAAGGGGCAAGCGAGGATGAGATGCCTATGTCCTTGATATAGTGGACCCATGTCAACTCATGACATTGGTGATTACTCTTACTTCATTACCTTTACTAATGATTTCTCAAGATATGGACATGTGTACTTAATGAAGTGAAGAACCAGACTGGAAAGAATATCAACTCTTCGATCAGATCGAGGAGGTGAATACTTAAGTACAGAGTTTACTAGTTTATCAAGGACTATGGGATTCTATCCCAATGGATACCTCCTTATACATCTCAACTCAATGGTGTATCTAAAAGGAGGAATCATACGCTGTTAGACATGGTACGGTCCATGATAAGTTTTGCTGACCCACCCATCTCATTTTGGGGATATGCCATAGAGACCGTAGCTTACCTTCTGAATAGAGTTCCAATTAAGTCAATAGTGTCTACACCATATGAGATATGAAAAGGGAAGAAGCTCGATCTTAAGGTTGTTAAGATTTGGGGCTACCCTGCCTACGTTAAAAGATATAACCTCGATAAGTTGGAATCAAGAATAGAGCGGTGCAAGTTCGTGGGATACCCCAAGAAAAATTGTGGATATTATTTATATCATCTCGAGGACCAAAAGGTCTTTGTAGCCAATAGAGCAGTGTTCCTTGAGAAGGAACACATTCTTGGCGGAGACAATGAGAGCATGATAGAGTTGAGCGAGGTTGGAGAACCTAGCTTAAGCACCACTCTATAGCCTGAGTCTGTTCAGATATCTAACACACAAGTTCTTACTTTACGTAGGTCCGAAAAAGTATCTCATCCTCCTGAGAGATATGTGGGACGTATTGGAGGAAAGGATGTTGAGGATATTGATCCTCAAACCTATGAGGAGGCTATTATGAGTATAGATTCTGAGAAGTGGTAAGAAATCATGAATTCTAAGATGGATTTCATGTACTCCAACAAGGTTTGAAACCTAGTTGATGCGCCTGAGGGTATTGTACCCATCGGTTGCAAGTGGATCTTTAAGAAAAAGATCGAACTAGATGGAAAGGTAAAGACCTATAAAGCAAGGCTAGTGGCTAAGGGGTATTGTAAAAAAAAAAGGTGTTGACTATGACGAAACATTCTCACCCGTAGCCATGCTAAAATCCATCAGAATTCTATTGGATATTATAACACACTATAATTATGAGATCTGGCAAATAGATGTGAAAACTATATTCCTCAATGGTAACCTCAATGAGGAGGTATATGTGATACAGCTCGAGAGATTTGTGTCCAAGGATTACCCAAATAAGGTGTGCAGGTTGCTTAGATCCATTTATGGACTAAAGAAAGCTTCCCAAAGTTGGAACATAAGATTTGATGAGGCAATCAAATCATATGACTTCATTAAGAATGAAGATGAGCCTTGTGTGTACAGGAAGTTAAGTGGGAGCGCTATCACCTTCTTGGTGTTATATGTGTTATAAGTGGGAGAACTATCACTTTATATTGCTTGTTGCATATATACATATATATATTGTGATATCCTTGGATCTGTGCAATGGGAATCGGATATTGATGAGATCACGATAATGAGGTTGATTCGCCTTTAAACATAGATCCTAAATAATCACAATCATAGGTTACTTGAGAGGAATATCGAGACAACCGGATAGACTATTGTATTGTATACCCGTTCATATAATAGATGCAGTTGGTCTCATAGCTGCTCGTGTGGGGGCACTAGGGATATAATACAAGTGCTCATTAGGGAATGAGTTCACTGATTGATCCGCTTACGAAATGTTAAATGGTTGATGATGCCTTATTGTTAGACAATGATTCCGTAGTCCTAGGATAAACAGGTCCAATGGATTGAATTCCTTTGTATCGTCTAGAGACTACGGCGTAGTGGCCTAGTACGTCCGTAGTTGATGATTCGAGTGAATTATTATGGAGATAATAACTCACTGAGCCAGAAGGAGTTCTGACATATATGACTCATGGCTAGCTTGATATTGAGCCTAGAGGGTCACACACATATGGTAGGCGTTGCAATGAGTAGAGGTTCGGATATGAGATATCTGTCGGAGCCTCTATCTTATTGGATATCTAATAAGCCCTTGAATTATTGGATCCTACAGATGAGATCCGATAAGAGCCCATAAGAGATTATTTGATTGAGATCCACTAATCTAAGAGGCTTAGATAGTTGGATGGAGATCCAAAACCCAATAGAGGAGGATCTATTAGGTTAAGTTGACACGAGACCTCTATAAATAGGAGAGAACTAGTGGTTCATAGGCTAGAGCCTTTTCATTGCCCTTTCTATTCTCCTCCCCCTCTCCACTTCAGAGTAGGCCTGGAGTTTTGAGAAACATCATCGTAGCCCTATTGTGTGGATTACCACTAGAGACGATGGTGCTTTACCTCCTTCACCCTCTCCTAGAGATCTGCAGGGATTCAAGGATATACGATTTCCCTAGGTAACAAAATCTCACATGTGGTTTTCTGTTTTGTGGATTTTTGCGTACCAATCTTCGCATGATGAGAACATATCTTTGGGAATTGAGGATTTTGTTTTCTGTTCTTCCGCTGCGTATATGATGTCACCCCCAAGATTTCCCAACAGAAATTATTTGAGTCATTTGATGATTTTAAATTAGTTAGTAAGAAATATATAAAAAAAACTTGAGTATGCTTATATTAAATCAATCGCATGAATTGAAATAACTAAAAAGAGAAAAGTATTTTTTTTTTCTTGAAAAGTTCTCTATCTTTAAAGCTTTGGCAATTTTTCAATAAGAGATTGATGAATCTAGTTATGTCATCTAGAATCTCCTGAAAGTGATTTTGATTATTTGATGAAATAATGATGAATATTTTGAAAATAAATGTTTGTATCATGCTCGATGGTTTCATATTTTAAAATTATGCATAATGAGTTGAAGTAATGATTGTTTAAAAAAAGATATTTCTTATGCATGAACCAAGTTCTCCTTTCTTCTTGTCGTTTACTAAAGAAGAGAATTTTTCAAATAAATCATGATTTTCATAATTATAACTTAAATTTTATTATAATTCATAATGAATTGAGATATATTATATATGAATCGAGATCGTTCACTCTTTTTGCAATAGGAAAGTCTTTATCTAAATTATGATCTTGAATTCTCGATATTTAATACTTGAGATTTTTTTTATAATTCAAGATCTTTGATCTCCTAAAGTTTCTTTTTGTTATTTACTAAAAGGGATATTTGTCAAAATAAATCATGTCTTTTGGTATTCATGACTTAATCATTTATGATCTTTGATATTATGTCTTTCATGACATGATTCATTTGTATTTATGGCTTATATGCCTCATGTAATGATTGAAATATTTTGCACCATTGTATCCTTCGCTTTCTTTTGACAATAACAAAGGGGGAGAGAAAATTATTATCTTACATATTTCAAAAAAAGAAAATTGCTAGCTTGCAAAGAAAGGTAAAACTTACAAGCTACACATCTCAAAGTAGAAAGTCTTGCTAGCTTGCGCATCACAAAAATTAGCAAAAAAGGTGCTAGCTTTCCATTATAAAAAGAACCAAAAAGTTGCTATATTAAGAGAAGCAAAAATTGCTAACTCGAATATCGCAAAGGAAGGAACAAATTGTTGGCTTGCACTTCTCAAAAGAGAATAAAGAACTCACTAGCTTCCACATTCTAAAGTGATGAAAAATTTGCTAAATTACTAAGCTTACATATCTCTAAAACTAGATAGTTACACTTCTCCTTTCTGTTGATGACAAAGGGGGAGAAATTATGATGATCATGCATGGAATAATGTATTAAAAATTTGATTATGAATGATTTTATGATGACATGTTACTTGGATTCATAATTTATATCTCAATTTATGTTTCTATCAATATGATATATTGATAGGGAGAGTTTCGTTTAAACTCCGTCATCAATTGGTTATCATCATAAAAAAGGGGGAGATTGTTGAATCTTAGATTTTGATGATAAAATCAATTGATGAGTTTATAATCTAATCTGCATTTTGAAAGACACATGACTAACTTCGATTAGAAAAGGTAAATTGATTAAAAAATGAGGAATCAGACGTTAGGTTGGAGTAAAACATGTCAGAAGATTGGACATCGAGTCGGAGGATCGGTCGACATACCGGCAGAAGGAGTTCATGCCATGAGCTCAGGCATCGGGCCATAGGATCAGACATTATTCTAAGGATATTGAAAGTTGTAGGAGTCAACATGTCGATTGGGTAATACGTTGAAGGAGAGGACGATACGTCGAAGGATCGGACAAAGTGTTGGATAAACCAATGATATGCCGGACAACATATGATTCATACTTGTAATCATGTGTATAGATCAAGTTAGTTTAGGACTAATTGAGTTAGTTTTGAGATTAAATAATATCAACTCAATTAAAGGCCAATTAAGCTTAAATCAAGGCTAAATTAGGCCTATTGTTTGGCCCATTCAATGACCTATAGTAGGGTCTGGTGGTGGTACCATCCAAACATAATCTCCCAGACTATATCAAGTAGTGGTACCGCTAGACTAGGTGATAGTACCATCCATTACCACCAGACTGGGCAATGATACCACCTAGTGTTAGTGTGTCAAGAGGTGGTATCGCCAAGTTGGCTAGTGGTACCATCCAATGTCAGATTGACATGCGATGGTACCGCCAGTACCTTGAAAACCCGGAGAATTGAATTTGAGCTTCAATTTTTTAAGTCATTTGGGGTCCATAAGTACCTCACAAATTTCTACTTGATAAACACATGAAAGTAGAACAAAAACTCTATGATTCCAAGATTGTAATATCTTAAAGTGTAAAGTCCATCGTTCTAGAGTTTTGTGATAGTTCTAAGGGAGATGTATGAGAGAACACTTATAAAAGAGGGGTATAAATGTTCTCTCCTGAGCTTGTGAAAAGGAGAAAGAGTTGTAAGGGTAGTTGATCTTCGCTCATTGGAAAGAAGATCAGTAGTGAAAGCTGGTGGCCTCGAGTGAAGAGGAATCGAGAGTGGATGTAGGTCACGACGATCGAACCACTATAAATCTGATGTGTTCTTTTCCTTAGCTACTTACTTTTATTTCTTACTTAGCTACTCACTTTACTTTATATTTACTCTAAGTCAAGGTTAAATACTTTCCTATACGGGCTTTATCGGAATGATTTTTCTACATTGAATGAATTTTCAAATCGATATAATTTTTATGTAAGCAATAATTCATACACCCCCCCCCCCCCCCCCCCCCCCCCCCCAAAATGCCGATTTCGATCCTAACAGAGACATGTTAGCATCATATGATAACACTTGGTCATTAGGCCGACCACAAATGGTGTACAAATGACAAATGGGTCGAGTGGCATGTCATTAGTACATTGGAAACATATGCCCAACACGCTAACTTCCCGACCCTATAGTAGACACATATGATCAAGTGACGGGTCTCCAACCTAGGTTGAACTAGTCAAGGTGCCCGATAGGGTCAACAAACATTGCACCATTACCTAGATTCAGCTCGAGAACATCGCATGTTCCACCACAACTATAGATGATCTTGGATATAATGGTTTTCTAGATCACTTACAAAACGAACCATAGGTGCGTACTTGAAAGAAGAATGACACTCCTCATTAGTACTATCCGACTAGTCTGAATAGCCTAAACCCATAACTAACTTGATCGTAGGAGGGACATTTGTTAGGAATACCCCTAACTTAGTTTTATAGGTTCAATACTTCACAAACGGTAACCCAGATTAAGATCAACTTTGAAAAGATTTTAATTGAATCTGAAATTATCTTTATTAGTCCTGTTCAATGAGTACGAATAGCGTAAACCTAAAACTAACTTGACTGTCGAAGGGATATTTGTTGGGAACGCTCCTAACTTAGTTTTATAGGTTTAATACTTCACAAATATTAACTCGAACTTGTTGAATCTCGGATTTTGATAATAAAACCAATTGATAAGTGTTTATGTTTTAATATGTGCTTTGAGTGACGCAGGATGCTTCGATCGGGATGAGACAATTAAAGTAGGAAGAATCATGTTGTGCTGGGAGAAAACATGTCAGAAGATTGGACGTCGAGCTGGTGGATCAATCGATGTATCGACAGAAGGCTTCGGGCCATGGATTCGGGCATCGGGCCAAGAAAAGCAGATATTACGCCAAGAATATTGGAGTTGCGGAGTCAACTGGCTGATTGGGCAATAGGCCGCAAGAGAGGACAAGGCACCGAAGAATCGAATGAAGCATCGAGGGAGCAATAACATGCTAGACAACATGATTAATGCTTAGTATTAATTGTCTAGATCGAAGTATATTTTTACATATGTAGGATTAACTACAATAGCAAGGCATGAAGCAAAATGAAGTCCCGGAGTCAAGGACACGATTTCATTTGGATTTCGAGAGTTCATTAGAAGTCTGGACGTTCGTCGGAAGTTCTATCAGAACCAGCCGAGAAGTCTTGGAGCTTGCCAGAGAAGCTCATCGGAACTCACTAAGAAGATCATCGTGTAGTCCAGGAGCTTGCCGGGAGTCCGCCGGAACATTGTCGAGAGTTCGTCGGAAGTTCACCGGAAGATCGCCGGAAGCTCACTGGAAGAAACCAAGACATAGGGACTTATTTAGCTTAGCAAATGTCCTAGGAATCATAGTTAGCACGTAATTAGGTTTGGATTTGGGCCAACCCAATTAGGGGCCAGCTAGGCCCATGTAAGGACTATGTTGGACCTAATAAGAGGCCCAACCGATACCCCAAGAAGTCTCACCGTCATGGCATAGTCTTCAAGACTGTGTCAAGCGGTGGTACTGCCAGTCTGGGTGGTTGTACCGCCCCTAGCAGGGTGCCAGACGGTGGTACCACTAGCCTGGGCGGTGAAACCGCCCAACACAGCCCCCTAAGCGGTGGTACCGCCCGTGCTCGGAAAACCCAGGATGAGAAGTTTTTAGGCTCCAAGTTTAAATCAACTTGAAGCATATAAATACCCCTCTTATCCCTGGTTAAAAGAGACAAGCACAAAGTATTCAAAAGTGGGAAAATGCTTCTGCAATCTCTTTAGAAATTTCCTCTTGTACTCTAAGTTTAGAATTATGTAAGAGGAGTGTGAGTGCTTGTAAGGGTTGTCTCCTAAACCCGTGAAAAGGAGAAGAGGGGTGTAAAAGGTGGTTGGTCTTCGCCTATCGAAGGAAGACCGATAGTGGATGCCGGTGGCCTCAACGGAAGAGGAATCAGCAAAGTAGATGTAGGTCACGACGACCGAACCACTATAAATTGGCGTGTTCTCTAGTTTGCATTTATGTTTAGTAATTTACCTTACTGCAAACCTCTTTAATTGCTTACTACCTTCAATTCATTTACGAACGTATTTCAAGTTAAGTTTCCGAAGAATCAGTTTTCAATGTATGAAGGTTTTTTAAGACGTGATTTTACTGCTACACTAATTCACCCCCCCCCCTCTTAGTGCCGACCTCTTGATCCTGACAATTGGTATCAAAGCCTCGTTATTTCTCATTTAGTTTAACATCTAAGAGAAATGACTCTTTTCGGTTTTCAAGAGGGTCACTCTCTCATTCGTCCTCCCTTTTTCATTGGGACGGACTACACTTACTAGAAAACTCGAATGAGAGTTTTCTTGCTTTCGTTGGATTTAAATTTATGGAATATTATTGAAAATGGTTTTCGAATGTCTTCTCTTCCAATGAACCATTGGAATGATTTGGAGAAGAAGATGTTTTCTTTAAATGCTAGAGCTATGAATACTCTATTTTGTGCTTTAGATAAAACTAAGTTTAATTGAATTTCTATGTGCGAAACGGCTTTTGACATATGGCGCACTCTCGAAATCACACATGAAAATACTAGCAAAGTTAAGGATTCTAAAGTTAATTTTTTAATGCATGATTTTGAACCTTTTCATATGAAACCAAGTGAAATCATTTTATACACCCATTTTACGGATATCATCAATAGTTTAAAAGCACTTGATAGAAGTTTTTCGGATTTTGAACTTGTAAATAAAATTTTACGTTCTCTTAATAAGAGTTGGGATCCATAAGTAATCGCAATATAAGAGACAAAAAACCTAAACAACCTACCACTTGAAGAACTAATTGGGTCTTTAATGACCTATGAAATGACGTGCAATGCACGTAAAGAACTTAAGAACCACCTTCCAAAGAATAAGAAGGATTTCGAACTGAGAACATTTGAAGACCACTCGAGCATAAGCTCAAGTGATGGTGAACATGAACAACTCACTAAGAAATTTAAAAAGTTAATGAAATAAACATTAAAGAATAAAAAGGATGCAACTACTTGCTTTGAACACAAGAAGAAGAACATAAATTAGGATGAATCGAGCTCCTCCGAAGACAAGAAAAAAATCAACAAAGGCGAGGTGACAAACTACGCCTTAATGGCTTTCGACGATGAGGTAATCGAAACCCCCTTAATTTATTTTAAAATTACATGATGCTTTTCATGATGCATTTATTTTTTTGTTTAGAATAATTATTTTTTTAAAAATTGTATGTTTAAAAATAAAAATGCAAAAATTATGATCATGCTAGTAATTTTGAAAATGATAGTGAAAATTACATGTTTTATAATGGAACAGAATGTTAGATTTAAATCTAATAATGATCATATATATGTTTTTTTCAAGAATAAATAATGTATATCTTGATGATTTCCGAATTTGAGTGAAACCATGCTTGATGTCTTAATGAAAATATTAAGAAGTTTGATATCATGCTTAATGATGATGCATGGTTTTTGTATGAAAAACTAAGCATGAAAAGTTGATTCACCTAAAAAGAAAAATGCTTTGTGAAATCTATTTCGATGATGCATAATGATGTTATTATGTAATGAAAATATTAAATATTTTGAAACCATGTTTTGATGTCATGCATAATAATCATGCTTAATAAATTTCGAAATTATGCATGATGATTTTCAAGTAATTTATGGTTTATTGATCTTGATGGTTTTTATGACAAAATTTATTTTTTGATCCTAAATGATTGATGATATATATTTTTTCTGGCATAAAAAGGACAAAGGCATGCTTGTATGAAACAAACTAAAAAGAGAAAAGCTTTCTCTTAGAAAAATTTCTCTATTTTATCGATTTTTCCAAAAAGGAGATTAATGAATCCATTTATATCACTTTTGTGAATCTCTTGAAAATAATTTTGATTTGATGATTTGAATTTGAATGAGTTTTATTCAAATTATAATCTTGAATTCTTCAAAATACTTGAGATTTTTTTCTTAATCAAGATCTCTTCTTTTTACCCTTACAAATTTTCTTGGTATTTTATTTAAGAGGAGATCTACTATATAAATCATGTCTTTTGATATTTACATGATCTTATCTCTCATGATATGATTTATTTTTGTATAACCCCTTGTATTAATCATCCAATTAATTCTTCTTGATGAGATGAAATGAATGTGATGAAATGAAATTATGCATGAAATACTCATGATATTGTTTTGATGCTCTAAAATGATATAAAATTTGCTAGCTTATGAGTATCATGTATGATATGATCATAATGATGATTGATTTATTTTTTTTTTAATATCATGTATGAAAAATGAAATATAAGGTTTTAAAATTGTGCTTGTTTTAATTTGAAACTATTATGATGCACAAATATATTGAAAAAAAAGATTGATACTTCAACTTTGTCATGATTTAAAAATTGATGCAAAGGAAAAAGAATCACAACATTGTATTCTTCCTTTCTATTTGATAATGACATAGGGGGAGCAAATTTTGCTAGCTTGCTAGCTTGCATCTTTTAAGAAGAAGCAAAATGCTTGCTCATCTAAAAAAGATGCAAAAATCTTGCCAACTTTCATGTGTAAAATTTGCTAGCTCACAAATTACAAGGGGAAAATTTTTCTAGGAAGCAAAGTCGCTAGCTTATTTAAAAATGATGCATGCAATACTTATGATTTTATTATGATAATGTATTTAATGTATTGTATATCATGTATGAGAATCATGATTAAAATTTCATTGACTTGAATTAAATTTAAATTCAAGGTTTATCTCAATTATGACATATTGAAATAAGAATGACACTTTATTTTTGTCATAATTTAAAAATTGATGAATTGCACTATTATTTTTGTTATTCCCCTCTTTTTGCCAATGACAAAGGGGGAGAAAGAAATTCTAGCGTGCACATCACAAAAAGAAGCAAACTTGCTAGCTTGCTAATCTCAAAAGAGAAGCAAGAAGTATCATCTTGCAAATATCAATAGAAGCAATATTTGCTAAGTTACACATTTCAAGAGGAAGCAAAATAGTCTATCTTGCACATCTCAAAAGATGTAAAATTTGGCTAACTTTTATATGTGTAAAATTTGATAGCTTGCATAATGATAAAATTAGAAATTATGTTTATTATGCAATGATCTAAATTTGAATATCACAAACACATGAATAGTTAGAACTTCTCATTTTTGTTGTTGACAAAGGGGGAGAAGTGTGTTGATGTCATGTATGATTTGATCATGATATGTTGCTTAGATTTTTGAATCCAAGAGATTCTATCAATATGACATATTGATAGGGCTTTGTTTAAACTCCAGGAGTTAAGGGTAACTCCGTCGTCGATTGGTTGTCATCATAAAAAAGGGGGAGATTGTTGAATCTCATATTTTGATGATGAAACCAATTGATAAGTGTTTATGTTTTAATCTACATTTTGAGTGACATAAGATGCTTTGATTAGGATGAGACAATTAAAGCAGGAAAAATCATGTTGTGCTGGGGGAAAACATGTCAGAAGATTGGATGTCGAACCGGTGGATCAATCAACGTATCGACAGAAGGCTTCGGGCCATGGATTCGGGCATCAAGCCAAGAAGAGCGGATATTGTGCTAAGAATATCGGAGTTGCGGAGTCAACTAGCCAATTGGGCAATAGGCCGCAAGAGAGAATGATGCGCTGAAGAATCGGACGAAGCATCAAGGGACCAATGACAACATGATTAATGCTTAGTATTAATTGTCTAGATCGAAGTATGTTTTTACATGTGCAGAATTAACTACAATAGCAAGGCATGAAGCAAAATGAAGTCCCGGAGTCATGGATGCGATTTTGTTGGGATTTCGAGAGTTCGTCGAAAGTCCGGACGTTCGTCGGAAGTTCTATCGGAACCAACCGAGAAGTCTTGAAGCTTGCCAAAGAAGCTCGTTGGAACTCGCCAAGAAGATCGTCATGTAGTCCAAGAGCTTGCCAGGAGTCCGCCGGAACATTGCCGAGAGTTCGTCAGAAGTTCGCCGGAAGATCACCGGAAGCTCGCTAGAAGAAACCAAGACATAGAGACTTATTTAGCTTAGCAAATGTCTTAGGAATCACAGTTAGCACGTAATTGGGTTTGGATTTGGGCCAACCCAATTAGGGGCCAGTTAGGCCCATGTAAGGACTGTGTTGGGCCTAATGAGAGGCCCAAACAATGCCCTAAGAAGTCTCACCGTCGTGGCACAGTCTTCGAGATTATGTCAGGCGGTGGTACCGTCAGTCTAGGCGGTTGTACCGCCCCTAGCACAGCCCCCCAAGCGATGGTACCGACAGACTGGATGGTGGTACCGCCCAATGCAATGATAGTGTCAGACTGATACTAGCGGTGGTACCGCCCAGCGTAGGCGGTGGTACCGCCCAACGCAGGCGGTGGTACTGCCCAGCACAAGCGGTACCCACCGTCCAGTGCAATGTTAGTGTGAGACTGACACCAGCGATGGTACCACCTAGCGTAGGCGGTGGTACCCCCAACACAGGCAGTGGTACCGCCCTTGCCCGAGAAACCCGGGATGAGAAGTTTTTAGGCTCCAAGTTTGAATCAACTTGAAGCCTATAAATACCCCTCTCATCCCTGGTTAAAAGAGACAAGCACAAAGTATTCAAAAGTGAGAAAACGCTGCTACTATATCTTTAGAAATTCCCTCCTCCACTCTAAGTTTAGAATTCTGTAAAAGGAGTGTGAGTGCTTATAAGGGTTGTCTCCTAAACCCGTGAAATGGAGAAGAGGGGGGTAAAAGGTGGTTGGTCTTCGCCTATTGAAGGAAGATCGATACTGAATGCCAGTGGCCTCGACGGAAGAGGAATCGGCGAAGTGGATGTAGGTCACGACGACCGAACCACTATAAATTAGCGTATTCTCTGGTTTGTATTTCTGTTTAGTAATTTACCTTACTGCAAACCTCTTTAATTGCTTACTGCCGTGTTTCAAGTTAAGTTTCCGAAGAATCGGTTTTCAACGTACGAAGGTTTTTGAAGACGTGATTTTGTCACTGTACTAATTCACCCCCCCCCCCCCTCTTGCCGACCTCTTGATCCTAACAGAACTCAGATTGACTTGGAAAGGTTCTTGATTGAATCTGAATCCCTACTCCTGTATTTTTTTTTTGTCCTTAGAACATTATAAGTTCATATTAAAGAATTAGATTAAATCAATTCATCGAATAAAATTGCATAATTATTATTTAAGAGATAGCGTCCCCTATAGTTATTTTCACCTAAAATATTTATTTATAAAGATCAATTTTATCTTCATAAAATTTTTTGAACTTATGCGATCAATGAATCAGTTCAGATAAAATCCTTGGACCATCTCCCACATGCCTCCCCCTCCACTGAGTCTGCAAGGAGGTTTAGGAAGAAGAAAGCCAAGTCAGGTATCGATCTCATGAGCCGTGCCCGTTCCTGCAACTGTGATCGGTAATCACCCCTGGTACGAGGCATTTTCTTTTGTCATCGGGCATGTTTCCACTTCAGGCTTCCGTTTCCGGAATCTGTGAAGCAGCGGACGACGGTTGCCGTTGACTACAAATCGGACGGCTTCAATCGTTCCTAATCATGGTGATGGGCCGCCCATGCAAAAGTACAACAAAACTTGGACGGCCGTCCTCCCTTGACACATCGCACGTGTCCCGATCCGAACGGAGTCTACGTGGCTGCTGTTTACGCGGATGGTCACTCAAGCCCAATGACATCATCACGCAAGCCCAATGACATCGTGGGAGATGCCGCCGCGGGTTGACGGTCAACGACCTGTTCTCCCCCCGCGCCCTCTCCGACCAGACCGCGGTTAATCGGAATCGAATGTGTGACGTGGCACGAGGAACGCGTTTTCTCGCGCCACCGCCTCTTTAAGAAGCTTCGACGACTTCCCCCCGTTGCTCGCGTCCTCCGTGCCTCTCACCATTCGCCTTCACTCCCTTCTGAGCTCCAATCCCAATCGATCGCCCTTCTCGATCCTCGAATCCGCAGAGGGATATGGCGGACAACTGCTCGGTACTCGATCCGTGGGTGTACCACTCGGAATCGGCGTGGATCAGCGAGGTCTCTGCCCGCGAGAACGCGGCCGTCGCCATGGCCCTCCAGATCTCCCTCTCCGACACCACCACCTCATCCTCCTCCTCCTCCTCCGCCGCCTCCGCCGACACCCTTTCCTCCCCTCTCCTCCTCCTCCAGCACCAATTCACTCCCCCCTCTTGCTCCTCTGCGTCCGGAGACGCCACCCTTCGCCGGCGGAATGCCCTCGGCCCGGCCCTGCAGGGGCGGGTCTCGAAGAGGAAGTCGCACGCGTCGAAGCGGTCGGCCACCACCTACATCTCCGCCGACCCGATCGACTTCCAGGAGGTGGTGCAGCGGGCGACGGGGTTCCGGCTCGCGGGGGAGCCACTGGTGAAGCCCGAGCCGGTACGGTCTGCGGCGGGCGACCGGGCGGCCCTGCAACAGATCCGCCTGCCCACGCTCGACACCTCGGTGTCTTTTCTGGATACGGGCGCGGTCGGGATCCCGAGCGGGGGCTTCTCGTCCGGGTCACCACCACCTGCCTACGCGCCGGACTTCGACTTCGATCCACTACTCCCGGCCTTCCCTACGCTGGATTCGTGGGGTGTCATGTAGAGGAGATGCTTCTTTAGACGTCATTTCTATGATAATTTATATAATTATTATTTTATAGTAGATTAAACTTATACTTAGTTGATTGAGTTAAAAAATGAAAATGCTAATTATATTTCTTAATGATTCGAATATGCGAGAGAGCAATACACTTATTAAATTAAGAGTATATAATCATAAGGTATCTTAATTAACAATCATACCTCTTAAATTATTGATTTATAATAATTCATTGTAATAATTTACAGAAAATATTTGATAAAATTTCATAAAACAAACTATACTAAACCTAAAAATTTATTTAAATTTCACCATCAATTTTTAATAATTCACTCAATATATAAATGAACTAGTTAGTATAATCAAACCATCACACAATTCTATAAAAAAATTTACTTCACTATTCTAGTTAATCAAACGATCTTGAATTATCATAAAATTTTATAAAAAAATAATAATTATAAAAACTAAATATACACCAAATTTTAATTTCAAATTGAATCATTTGGAGGCTAAATTATCCTCTTAATTTACTACTAATGCCTATTCTATTCTACTGAAATTAGGTTGGGATTGTCTGAACTTATAAACCTCAAATCTTATTATACAAAGGTGGTAACTACTTAATTATAAATCTCATAGAACCCTGAGAAAATCTTTTAAAATATATCAAAAATATAAAACTTAATTATATACCTAAGGGGTTTAATTTAGCTCGAATAAAATCCCTTCTTAAAAAAAAAGAAGGAGATTTTAAGTACCTCATATTAGGATAATAACAACTAGATGCATGAATCTTAGATTAAAGTCATACTAGAAACCTTAGAATCACGAGGATTCATACAAAATATATTCAAAAATAAAAAATATTTAAAGTCTAGGTTACTTAAAAGTAGCTAAAAATATTAGCCTATTATTTGTAAAACCAAAATGTTACGTATAGCAAGGGATGAATTAGGTTTTTCTTATCTCAATATTTCTTAGAACTAGGGGTTCTAAGCCTCCATAAGAAAAGCTAAGAGAATGTCTAAAGAATAAGAGAAATGCCTATGAATTATTGAGTTAGTGTCAGTCATAGGTGCTCTGCAAGCCAATCATATGAGTGATAGTACGTGTGACTTGACATGTAGTCTTTTTGCTTATTATTATTTGATATTTTATCACTTTATATTGCATGTTGTATGAATATATTGTGATATCTATGAATCTATGTAATGGAAATCGGATCGTGATGAGATCATGATAATGAGATTGATTCACCTTTAAACACACATCCTAAATAATCCCGGTCATAGGTTACTCGAGAGGGACATCGAGATAACTGGACAAACTGGTATGTTATATACTCATCCATATGATGAATACAATTAGTTTCATAGTTGTTCATGTGGGGACACTAGGAATACAATGCAGGTGCTCATTGGAGAATGAGTTCACTAATTGATCCGTTCATATAAAGCTGGATGGTTGATGATGCCTTATTATCAGACAACAAATTTATGGTCCTAGTGGTCTATCTAGTTCTTAGACTCGAGACACCAAGGATGTCCTATATGAGTACTTCACTTTTGATATCAGACTTATAGGTCTGGAGGTTTCAAATCTAGCACAACTAGTTTATCGGGAGTGGTAGCCAACCTAGGAGGATCATCCTCTCTTAATGTTATAAGAAGAATATTCTATGTATTCTTACTTAGTCAAATCCTTAGCTAGGGTCATTCAGATTGAGAGAGAAAGATTTCTCTAGTAGAATCCGATTAGAGCGAAACTCGAGTAGAAACTATATAGGGCTTAACAATACCATGCTCGGTATACGGTCTCTCGGGTATTAGATGTTGAATCTCATATTTTGATGATGAAATCAATTAATGAGTTTATGATCTAATATGCCTTTTCAGTGATATAGGGCTAGCTTCGATCATGAAGAGATAATTAAAACAAGAAGAATCAATGTTGGGCTAGAGTGGAACATATCAAAAGATTAGACATCGAGCCAAAGGATCAATCGACATGTCGGTAGAAGGCTTCATGTCATGAGTTTGGGCATCAGGCTTAGAAGAGCAGACATTGTGCCGAGGAGATCGAAATTGTGGAGGTCCATATGTTGATTGGGCAAAAAGTCACAAAAGAAGACGATGCGCCGAAGGATTGGACGAAACGTCGATGAATCAATGACATGTCGGACAACATGTGATTAATACTTTATAATAATTATCTAGACCGAAGTAGTTTTAAGTTATAATTGAGTTGAAATTAGGCCAACTTAATTAGGGACCAATTTAGCCTATGTTGGAGGTATTTTGGGCTAAGAGAAAGGCCTATTTAGTGATCCAAATGTTGGGTTAGGCAGTGGCACTACCAGAGGCTCAATCTCCAAGACATAATCTCTAAGACTATGTCAAACGGTAGGTACTGCAAGTCTAGGTGATGGTATCACCCAAAAGAGTCTCCTAGACCATGTCAAGTAGTGGTACCACTAGACTGAGCGATGGTACTACCCAATGTCAGTGCTGCAAGCAGTAGTACCACCCAACATAAGCGGTGGTACTGCTAGGACCTGAGAAACCTAGGATGAGATCTTTTTTTGCTCTAATTTTGAAGCCATTTGGGGTCTATAAATATCACAGCTATTCTTGAATGAAGATGAAAGAATTGAGCAGAAAAGGAAAAGAATTCTAAGTTAAAAAGTGTTGTAATCTCTTTAAGTTTAGTGAGTCTCTTCTTCCGAGAGTTGGAAGGTTTCTAAGGAAGGAGTGAGGTCTAGAAAAAATAGAGGTGTAAAAGTTCTCTCCTGAGCTTATCAAAAGAAGGAAGAGTTGTAAGGGTAGTTGATCTTCGCCCATTGAATGAAGATTGGTAGTGGAAGCTGGTGGTCTCGAGTGAAGAGGAATTGAGAGTGGATGTAGATCATGATAATCGAGCTACTATAAATTGGTGTGTTTTCTTTCTTCTCTGCCATATACTTACTTTGCAATTGATTTACTTCTTCATTACTTTAGCTACACACTCTTATAAATATTTTTAAAGTTAAACACTTTTTGATATGATATTATCGTTCGAAGTTTTCTAACTCGACGTAATTTTACGTACACACTAATTCACCCCTAGTGCCGACTTAATCCTAACAGTTGGTATCAGAGCCATGTTTTTCTCATTTAGTTTAACACCTAAGAGAAATGACTCTTTTTTATCTTCAAGAGGGTCTTTCTATCACTCATCCTCCTATGTTTAATGGGACGGGCTACACTTATTAGAAAACTCGGATGAGCATTTTCTTGCTTTATTTGAACTTTGATTTATGGAATATCATTGAACTTGATTTTCAAACCCCTGCTAAACCTATAAATGAATGGAATGACTTTGAGAAAAAGTCATTTTCTTTAAATGTGAAAGCTATGAATGTTTTGTTATATGCTCTAGATAAAAATAAATTTAATCGGATTTCTATTTATGAAACTGTGCATGACAGTTAGCACACTTTTAAAATTACACATGAAGACACTAATAGAATTAAAGATTCAAAAATTAATCTTTTGATGCATAGTTTTGAATTATTTTGAATTGAACCAAGTGAAACATTGGAGACATGTATATTCGTTTTACGGATGTCGTCAATAGTTTAAAAGCACTTAGTAAAGCTTTTTCTAATTTTGAAATTATTAATAAAATATTAAGACCCCTTACAAAAAGTTAGGATCCGAAAGTGATAACAATACAAGAAACAAATGAGTTGAATAATTTCTTTCTTTAAGAACTTATCGGGTCTTTAATGACTTATGAAATGACATACAAGACACTTGATGAACATAAGAACAACCTTCCAAATAACATGAAGAATTTGACATTTAGAACAAAAGAAGACCACTCGAGTGAAAGCTCAAGTGATGATGACTTTGAACTCCTCACAAGAAATTTTAAAAAGTTCATAAAACAAGAATAAAAAAAAAATGAACTTAAAAAGAAGAAGCTACCAAAGAAGAAGAAAGCACTTAAAGGCTACTTAGGACAATTCAAGTGCATCCAAAGATGAAGAGCAAATTGATGAAGATGAAGTGGTAAACTTCGCTTTGATGGCTCTTGACAATGAGGTTGTTGAATCTCAAATTTTGATGATGAAACCAATTGATAAGTATTTATGATTTGATATATGTTTTGAGTGATGTAGGAAGCTTCAATCAAGGAGAGATAATTGAAGTAGGAAGAATCCATTAGTCCTAGTGGTGTATATGATCCTTAGATTTGAGACACCAAGGATGTCCTGTATGAGTGTTCCACTCTTTGATACCAGACTTATACGTTTGGATGTCCCAGATCTAGCACAGCTGGTCATCGGGAGTGGTAGTCAATCTTACGAGAGCTATTGAGTGTCGATAGAGGATCATCCACTCTCGGTGTCATGAAAGGAATGTCCCATTTGTTCTTGCTCAGATAAATCCCTGGCCAGGGTCATTCGGATTGAGAGAGAAAGAGTTCTCCGAGAGAATCTGATTAGAGCAAGACTCGAGTAAAAACAATATAGGTCTGACAGCACCATGCCCGGTATACGGTCTCTGGGATATTAGATGGATGAGGGACTATAGGTACACAATAATTGAGGATAGACAGGTCCAATGGATTAGATTCCCCTGCATCATTTGGGGACTACGGTGTAGTGGCCTAGTACGTTCGCAATCGATAAGTCGAGTGAATTATTATGGAGATAATAATTCACTGAACTACAAGGAGTTCTGACAGGTATGACTCATGGCCAGCTCGATATTGGGCCTAGAGGGTCATACACATATGGTAGGTATTGTGAAGAGTAGAGGTTCGGATATGAGATATCTATCGGAGCCCCTATCTTATTGGATATCCAATAAGCCCCTAAATTATTAGATCCTATGGATGAGATCCGATAAGAGCCCATGAGAGATTATTGGATAGAAACCCACTAATTTAAGAGGTTTTGATAGTTGGATGGAAATCCAATACCCAATAGGGGAGGATCCATTAGGGTTAAGTTGATAGGGGACCTCTATAAATAGGAGAGAACTAGTTGTTCATAGGCTAGAGCCTTTTGGTTGCCTCTCATATTCTCTTCCCCCTCTCTACCTCAGAGTAGGCATGGAGTTTTGAGGAGCGTCATCGCAGCCCTACTGTGTGGATCACCGCTAGAGAGGAGAGTGCATGACCTCCTTCACCCTTTCCTAGAGATCTGTAGGGATTCAAGGATATTCGATCTCTCTAGGTAATACAATCTATCTCACAAGTGGTTTTCTGTTTCGTAGATTTTTACATACCAATCTTCGTACGACGACAAATATATCTTTGGGAATTGGAGATTTTGTTTTATGTTCTTCCACTGCATATGTTATGTTGCCCCCAAGATTTTCTAACAGTGGTATCAAAGCCAGGTTATTCGTGCAACAGATTGGTTTTGAACTACTTGTGTTATGTTTTGGAGAAGCTTTTGACGTCAAAATCATTGACGCAAAAGCAAGAAAGGGCGGCAACTGTTGTTGCCCTTGCTACCATCTTTTTGCAGGTAGGTCGCCTATGTGAAGCAGCTGTTGCTACGCGGAATTATAGTCACAGGCGGCAGCACCTATGGGCGTCGCATGAGGGCACAGCGCTCGCGAAGGCCATAGCCTACGGGCACAACGCCCGCAAGAGGGGGCCTCGGCCCTTCCTCGGCTTTGCCGAGGAAGGCTACAGGCATAGCAGCCTGCAAGGGTAGCACCACCCGCAGGGGCGCCCACCTGCAGGGGCGACGTCGCCCACGTGCGAGCTGCCCGCAGGCAGCGGCAGCAGCAGCGCCCCCGCCCCCTGCCGCACAGGCTGCCACCGGTAGGGTGGCAGCGACGACATAAGCAAGGGAGGGTGAGAAAGAGGGTTAGGGTTTTTGGGCAAAAGATAATTTTGCCCTTGTGAATTTATAAAAATTTTGTTCTATCCTTTTATCCAAATTACAAAAATACCCTCAGAATTTAGAAAATTTCATGTATGTCTCTGAACTCAGAAAATATTAATTAATTAAAAAGTTTAATTGATTATTATTTTATTATTATCTAGTAGTCCTACATGATGATGATTTATACATATGATGTATGATGTGTGGATGGTGTTAGGATCAAGAGCACTAAGAAGGGGGGGTGAATTAGTGCAGCGGAAAACTTTCGACGATTTAAAATGACGTTCGTACGATAAAAATGATTTTTATAAGAAAGCCGATTCGAAAATCACTTTAACTTGTGATCAAGCGAGATGCAGTTAAAGTAAAGATATAGAGGCAGTTTGCAGTTAAGATAGAGAACAGAATGTAATTGCAAACTGAAATACGATGTTCGTACGATAAAATGATTTCGGTATGAACGCCGATTCAGAAATTGCTTTAACTTAGATTAGGTGAAGTGCAGTTAAAGTAAAGCTATGGAGGCAGTTTGCAGTTAAGATAGAAAACAGAAAGTAAATGCAAACCGAGATTTAGAGTGGTTCGGTCAATCTTAACCTGCATCCGCTTTTGGTTCCTTCTCCGATGAGGTCACCGACGTCCACTAGAGGCCTTCCTTCAATAGGCGAAGGCCAACCACCCTTTTACAATTTCACTCCTTTTGACGGACTTAGGAGACAACCTTTACAGAAGGCGGTACGACCGCTTGACAGAGCTCAGAGACCGAGCTCTGGCGGTGCCATCGCCTGACTGGGGTGGTTCCACTGCCCAGTCTTGCTCGGAGACTGAGCCCAAGCGGTGCCACTGCCTGACTGGGGCTATTCCACCGCCCAGTTTTCCTCGGAGACTAAGCTCCTGGGCGATGCCACCGCCGGCTAGGAAATCTGGGTCCGAATGGGCTGATCCATTCGGCCCAATTTGGGTCTATCAAGGGCCCAATTGCCCCCAGATTAAGTTAATGGGATCACCTCCCATTCCTAGCTTAATCTACATGCTAACTACGATATTTCTTAAGACATTTACTGCAACTTGCTCCGATGCATCAATCGCTTCTTCCGGCGAGCTTCTGGCGAACTTCCGGTGAACATCCGACGAACCCTCGGCGATGCTCCGGCAGACTTCCGGCAAATCTCCTGGACTTGCGACGATCCACTTGGCAAGTTCCGACGAGCTTCTTTGGCAAACTCATGGACCTCTCAGATTTGTTCCCGCAAAACCTCCGACGACCGTCCGGACTTCCATTGAACTCTCGAACCCCCAACGTGATCATGGTCTTGACTTCAGCGTGACTCCTACTGCATGTCTTACTGCCATTGTAGTTAATTCTGTATACTTATCTCAACATATGGATTAGATAACAAATGACAATTGACTTCATCATCAAAATCCGAGATTCAACAATCTCCCCCTTTTTGATGATAATAAATTGATAACGAAGTTAACCTTCACTCCCCCTATCTATATACCATACTTGAGATAAGTTATTCTTGAATTCAAAGCCTTTAAATTCAAGAGATATATTGATAAGTTAAGATCATTTATCCTTATCAATACTCCCATCATGATTCCTATCATGATGTATTTCTCTGAAAATGATGTCAAGGCTTGACATCCATTTTCAGGTTTTACATTTCAAATGTGAAAGATAGCAATTGTAGCAATTCATCATATTGCTATTCAAGGCTTAACATCCATTTTCAGGTTTTACATTTCAAATGTGAAAGATAGCAATTGTAACAATTCATCATATGGCAAGATATCAACATGTAAAATTGTGATGTAAGTTCTTGATATCTTAACAAAATACAAATATTTCAAGTGTTTAGCAATCATAGCATTTCATCACTTGACAAGATATCAATTTGTAGAATTGCAATGTAAGCTCTAGATATCATAACATAGTGCAAATATGGCAATAATATAGTGCAAATATGGCAATCATAGCAATTCTATTACCAATTTATCATATATTTCGATGCAAGCTTTTGATATCTCAACATAATTCAAATTTAAGTATGGCACTCATAGCATCAATTCATATATTTCTCATTCAAATATGGCACTCATAGTATCAATTCATATATTTCTCCCCCTTTGTCATCAACAAAAATGAGAACTATATAGGCAAATTTTAACTAGGTTTATGTCATTTTTCAACAATGAGTGATAGGATACCAATTATACAAACATCTCAAGGAAAACATGACATGGAGGTAACTTTCATTACTTCTTCCTCTTTATTTGTTATTATCTTTTTGCATGAAGGAGGAAAGCCATTTGTGAGCTTACTCGAATGAAGTTAAAATTGATAAGATATTAAAGCACGCTTCATTTTTACAAGGATCAAGATATGTGTGTGAATCAAATCCTTGCACGTAAAACTCTTTCTCAAAAGATATAAAACTATTTCTCAAAAGATATAAGAAGGAATCATCAAATCCATTTCTCGAAAGATATTTTTCACATGATAAGTCTATGAGAGATGCATTTGCTAGTTGATTCCATATGTCAAAAATCAATAATGTGAATCAAACTCGATATGACATATGTTTATTAAGTCCGGAAGAGAATAATGTATCGAGAAAATCCGATTGTTATGATCAAGAAGGTCCGAAAAGGAAATTTAACACTTTCATGCATTTGGATAAGGTTTTGCTATAGATTTTCGAATTCAATCATGAAGATAAAACATGCTTATTATCATGAAAATTTTTGTATCCAAAACACATAATTTCCAACATATAATTAAGACATGTAATTGTGTAAAATCATCATGGCAATTAAGTGATTTGATCATTAAATAAAAAAAGTTCGAAAAATAATCTTAACAAGTTCATGCATTCGGACATATTAACATTCCTAATTCTCTTCTAATGAAATCAAATTGTTCTTCACTTAGAGGTTTTGTAAAAAAATCAGCTAGTTGATACTTATTATCAATAAACTCTATGATTACATCATAATTAGTGACATGATCTCGTATAAAGTGATATCTAATATCAATATGTTTTGTTCTTGAGTGTTGAATGAGATTCTTTGTTAAACATATTGCAATTGTATTATCACATTTAATGGGAATGTTTTTAAGATGGACTTTATAATCTTCTAAGGTGTTTTTCATCCATACAACTTGTGCACAGCATGCACTAACTACAATATACTCAGTTTCGGTTGTTGATAGTGCAACCGAGTTTTGTTTCTTAGATGACCAAGGAAACAAGGGAATGTCCCAAAAATTGACATGTTCCTGATGTGTTTTTTCTATCTAGTCTATACCTAGCAAAATCCGCATCAGCATAAGCAATTAACTCAAAATTCTCAGTTTTTGGATACCATAACCCTAGATTTGTGGTACCTTTAAGATATCTAAGTATTCTTTTAACCGCTTTAAGATGAGATATTTTAGGGTTCGATTGAAACCTAGCACAGAGTCCTACACTGAACATGATATCTGGTCTAGTTGCAGTGAGGTAAAGTAAACTTCCTATCATACCCCTATAAGTTTTTTGATCGAAGCTTTCTCCACTTTTATCAACTTCTAACTTAGTGGAGGTGCTCATAGGAGTGTTAATAGCTTTTGAGCTATCTATATTAAATCTTTTCAGTAGATCTAAAGCATATTTAGTTTGACTAATAAATATGCCATTGCTTAGTTGCTTAATTTGTAAGCCTAAGAAAAAGGTTAATTCTCCCATTAAACTCATTTCAAATTAGAGACTCATGGTTTTAGCAAAAGATTCACAAAGAGATTCATTCGTAGAACTGAAAATAATATCATCAACATAAATCTGAATAATGAGAAAATTATTTTCAAAATTCTTGATAAACAATGTAGTATCGACCTTGTCTTTTGTGAAATTATTTTCAATAAAAAAAGTACTAAGTCTCTCATACCAAGCCCTTGGGGCTTATTTTAAACCATAGAGAGCTTTAGTTAATTTAAATACATGATTAGGGAGGCTATTATTTTCAAATCCGGGAGGTTGTTCAACTTAAACTTCTTCATAATTAAAACCATTCAGAAAAGAGCTTTTAACATCCATTTGAAATAACTTAAAATTATTATTACTAGTATAGGCAAGGAGCATCCTTATGGCTTCTAATCTAGCCATAGGAGCGAAGGTTTCTTTGTAATCGATACATTTTTCTTGGTTGAAACCTTTGGCTACTAATCTAGCCTTGTTTCTAACCACGATACCATATTCATCTTGCTTGTTTCTAAAGATCCATTTAGTACCAATAACTAAATGGTCATTTGGCCTAGGAACAAGCTTCCACACCTCATTTCTCTCAAATTAATTTAACTCATCTTGCATTGCGATAATCCATGAATCATCTTTCATGGCTTCGTCAATACATTTAGGTTCAATTTGGGAGAGAAAAGCGGCGTTGGCACAAATATTTTTAAGAGAAGAACATATTTGAATATCCTTGGGTAAGGATGGGCTCCTTAGGATGAGCATCTACATACTTCCAATCCTTGGGTAAGGATGTTTCGGAAGTGGATGCATCCAAGTTGCTAGTTGGAGAAGGGTTTCATTTAAATTCAAAGAATTGAAATTAACATCCTCATCAAAATCATTTTTCTTGATTTCGAAAATCTCATTAAAAACAACATGAATGGATTCTTCTATAATTAAAGTTCTTTTATTAAAGATACGAAAGACTTTATAAACCGAAGAATAACCAAGAAAAATTCCTTCATCGGATTTAGCATCAAATTTTCCTAAGGCATATTTTTCATTCAAGATAAAACACTTAGACCCAAAAACTTTAAAATATGAAACATTGGGTTTTTTATTGTTCCACAACTCATATGAAGTTTTGGTGAGTAAGGGTCTTACTAGAACTCTATTCAATATATAGCATGCAATGTTTATGGCTTTGGCCCAAAAATATTTGGGTAGGCTATGTTCATTCAACATGGTTCTTATCATTTCTTGTAAATTTCTATTCTTTTTTTCTACTACTCCATTTTGTTGAGGATTTCTTGGAGTAGAGAAGTTGTGGTTGTATCCATTAGATTCATAAAATTCTTGGAAATCACGGTTTTGAAATTCACCACCGTGATCACTTCGAATTGATGAAATCATAAAACCCTTTTCATTTTGAACAAGTTTACAAAACTTGGTGACATATCTAAAGCATTCATTTTTGTGTTTTAAGAAATAAGTCCATGTGTATCTACTATAGTCATCTACAATGACGAAGGCGTATTTGCTACCTCCTAGGCTTGATTTAGAGATTGGTCCGAATAAGTCCATATGGATCAATTGTAAGGGCCTAGAGGTGCTTATTTGATTCTTAGATTTGAAACTATCCTTAATTTGTTTTCCTAATTGACAAGCATCACACACATTATCTTTAATGAACTTGATATGAGGAATTCCTCGTACAAGTTCTTTGGATGATATTTGAGTGATTAGTTTCATACCAGCATGACCTAATCTCCTATGACAAAGCCAAGCATCCTCATTCAAAACCGAGAAACACATTTCATTGCAAAGATCATTGATGTCAATGGTGTATACGTTATTATATTTTAATACAATCATAGATGTGTTTTTATGTGGTTTTTCAATGATGCAAGCATTAGATTCGAATTTGACGATATATCCTTTATCACATAATTGACTAATGCTCAAGAGGTTATGTTTTAAACCATCAACTAACAAAACATCTTCAATAAAGAAGTTAGATTTGTTACCTATGGTTCCTTTGCCAATGATTTTACCCTTGTTGTTATCTCCGAAGGTGATATAGCCTTCGTCTATGCTAGTGAGGTTAGAGAATTGAGATGGATCTCCGGTCATATGCCTTGAGCATCCACTATCAAGGTACCATCTATTGCTCCTAGCTTGAGATGGTGTATGTCTCTACAAGAAAGGATAATTTTTAGGTACACATTTAATTTTGGGTGCCTTAAAAACTGATCTACATTGTTTATTATGTTACATAGAGTTTATCATGGTTCCTTTAGGAACCCAAATCAGTTTGTTCGGGCTAATTTTCTTGAATGGACAATGATATGTTTTATGTCCATGTTTGCAACAAAAGTTGCATTTACTTTGGTGCCAAATATGTAAGATAGGGTCTTTTATGAAGGTGGTTGGATTTTGGTGAGGACTTCTCACAAATTCGATTCCACTTCTTTTGGGAACGTGACTCTTATTTGTGAGAATCATGTTCAAAGACTTACTACCAACCTCGAATTTCTTCAAGGCGTCCTTAAGTAGCAAATTCTCCTTTTGAAGAGTTTCTAGATCATGGCATTTTTCACATTGAGCTAAATTATCATGATATTCAGTTTTTAATTTATCAAAATTACTAACAAGACTATCATGCTTATTTTTCAGTAATTTATAATTTCTAATGATTATTTTATATTCATCAAATAAGTCATAGAAGGCATTTAATAATTCATCAAATGATAAATCTGCATCAATTAAATTTGTTACCTCCTCTCCGATGGCCATTAGGGCATAATGAGCAACTTTCTCATTGTTGGACTCCTCTTCTTCGGACGCACTTGAGTCATCCCATGTTGCTTTGAGCGCCTTCTTCTTTGATGTTCTCTTCTTGGCTTAGGGACAATCACTTTTGTAGTGTCCCGGCTTTTTGCACTCGTAGCAAATGACTTGGTCCTTTTTGGGTTCAAATTTATTTTTTTGTGTTAATTTTAAACTTGTTTCTCTTAATGAATTTTTTAAATTTCCTTGTTAGAAGTGCCAAGTCATCGTCACAGCCCTCATCACTTGAGTTTTCTCGCAAGTGGTCATCTAAAGTTCTAAGTGCCATATCCTTCCTATTCTTTGGAAAGATATCTTCTTGTTCTTCATGAGCCTTGCAAGTCATTTCATAGGTCATTAATGACCCAATTAGTTCTTCAAGAGGGAAGTTATTTAAATCTTTAGCCTATTGAATAGTAGTGACTTTAGGGTCCCAACTCTTAGGAAGAGATCTTAAAATCTTATTTACGAGCTCAAAATTCGAAAAACTTTTGCCGAGTCCTTTTAGACCATTGACGACATCCGTGAAACAGGTGTACATGTCGCCAATAGTCTCGCTCTGTTTCATTCGAAAAAGTTCAAAAGAATGTATCAAAAGATTGATTTTTGACTCTTTCACTCTACTTATGTCTTCGTGAGTCACTTCGAGTGTATGTCAAATATTAAACGTAGTTTCACAAATCGAAAAACGATTGAACTCATTTTTATCAAGTGCATAAAATAAGGCATTCATAGCCTTTGCATTAAGAGCGAAAGTCTTCTTTTCCAACTCATTTCAATCGATCATTAGAAGAGAAGACTTCGAAAATCCATTTTCGACAAGATTCCAAAGTTCAAAATCCATTAAAATAAGGAAGATCCTCATTCGGGTCTTCCAATAGGTGTAGTCCATCCCATTGAACATGGGCAGACATGTAAGAGTGCCCCTCTTGGATTCCAGCGTATGCCATCTCTCTTGGGTTTTCATCCATTTGAGAGTTAACCCCGCTCTAATACCAATTGTTAGAATCAAGAGCACTAAGAGAGAGGGGGGGGGGCGTGAATTAGTGCAGCGGAAAACATTTGACGATTTAAAATGATATTCGTACAATAAAAATGATAAAATGTAGTTGCAAACCGAAATACAACATTCGTACGATAAAAGTGATTTCGGTATGAACGCCGATTCAGAAATTGCTTTAACTTAGATTAGGCGAAGTGCAGTTAAAGTAAAGCTATGGAGGCAGTTTGCAGTTAAGATAGAAAACAGAAAGTAAATGCAAACCGAGATTTAGAGTGGTTCGGTCAATCTTGACTTACATCCACTTTTGGCTTCCTCCTCCGATGAGGTCACCGACGTCCACTAGAGGCCTTCCTGTTAGGATCAAGAGCACTAAGAGGGGAGGGGTGAATTAGTGTAGCAGAAAACTTTCGACGTTTAAAACTGCGTTCGTACGATGAAATCGTTTCCGACGTAAAACCATTTTCGGAAACTTAACTTGAAAGCGAGTTTGTAAATGAGTGCAGCAAAAGTAATGAGAAAGTAAAACACATATGGAGGTTGGCAGTAAGGTAAGCTGCAAGAATAAATGCAAACCAGAGAAGACGAGAGTTTATAGTAGTTCGGTCAATCGTGACCTACATCCACTACTCCGATTCCTCTTCCGTCGAGGCCACCGGCATCCACTAACGATCTTCCTTTACTAGGCGCAGATCAACCTCCTTCTTACACCCCTCTTTTCCTTTTACCGGGTTTACGAGACAACCCTTACAAGCACTCACTCTCCTCTCTTAAACAGAATTCTAACACTTAAGCTAGAGGTGGGAAATTCTAGAGATTGTAGCAGTGTTTTCTCTCTTTTAATCTCTCTGTGCTTGTATATTTTACCCAGGATGGGAGGGGTATTTATAGGCTCCAAACTGGTTTGAATTTGGAGCTCAAAAATGTCATCTCCTGGATTTCCGGGGTCCTAGCGGTACCACCTCCTGACTGGGGTGGTACAACCGCCTAGCAGCTCGGAGACTGAGCCTTTGGGCGGTGCCACCACCTAACAGGGGCGGTTGCACCGCCCAGTCTAGCTCGGAGACTGAGCCCTGGCGTTGCCACCGCCTGACTAGGGTGGTTGCACCGCTTGGCAAAGCTCGGAGACCAAGCTCAGGCGGTTCCATCGCCTGTCAGGGGCGGTTGCACCGCCCAGCCTAGCTCGGAGACTGAGCCCTGGGCGGTGCCACCGTCGACCCAAGCGGTGCCATCGCTGGCCAAGAAATCTGGGTCCGAATGGGCTGATCCATTCGGCCCAATTTGGGTATGTCAAGGGCCCAATTGCCCCAAGATTAAGTTAATGGGATCACCTCCCATTTCTAACTTAATCATCATGCTAACTATGATTTTTCTTAAGACATTTACTATAACTTGCTCCGGTATGTCAATCGCTTCTTCCGGTGAGCTTTCGGTGAACTTCCATCGATCATCCGATGAACCCTCGGTGATGCTCCTGTGGACTTCTGGCAAACTCCTGGACTTGGGATGATCCACTTGGCGAGTTCCAACGAGCTTCTTTTGGCAAGCTCCTAGACTTCTCGGATTTGTTCCCGCAGAACCTCCGACGACCGTCCGGACTTCTATCGAACTCTCGAACTCCCAACGTGATCATAGTTTTGACTCCGGTGCAACTCCTGCTGCATGTCTTACTTCCATCGTAGTTAATCCTGCACTTGTAAAACAAAACTTTGATCAAGACAATTAATCCTAAGTAATTAACCAAGTTGTCCGACATGTCATTGGTCCCTCGATGCTTCGTCCGATTATTCGGTGCATCGTCCTCTCCTGTGGCCTATTGCCCAATCGGTCAGTTGACTCTGCAACTCCGATATCCTTGGCACAATACCCGCTCTTCTTGGCCCGATGCCCGAGTCCATAGCCCGAAGCCTTCTGTCGATACATCGATCGATCCACCGGCCTGACGTCCAATCTTCTGACATGTTCCTCCGGCACAACATGATTTTCCTACTTTAATTGTCTCATCCTGATTGAAGCATCCTGCGTCACTCAAAACGCAGATTAAATCATAAACATATATCAAGTGGTTTCATCATCAAAATACAAGATTCAACAATCTCCCCCTTTTTGATGATGACAACCACTTGATGACGGAGTTAACCTTAACTCCCGGAGTTTAAATAAACTCCCCCTATCAATATGCCATATTGATGGAACTTTGAATTCAAATTGAATTCAAGTCATTGCAATATTCATCATGAATACTTGCAACACGTCATCATGAACTTATGCATAACATCATACTTCTCCCCCTTTGTCATCAACAAAAAGGAGAAGTCCAACTATTCTTGTGTTTGTAGTATTAATTCAACTTATTGCATGAAAAAAACATAATATCAAGTTTTATCATCCTGTAGTTTTGAAGCTAGAAAATTTAGCAAGTGTTACATCATGCTTAGAACATTTAAGCTATCAAGTTTTAGATATGCAAGTTTTACAACATACAAGATAGCACTTTTGGTAATGTTCAAGATAGCAAGTTCTACATCATGCAAGCTAGCAATGTTACAACATTTTAGAATATGCAAGCTAGCAATTTAGAGATGTTCAAGAAAGCAACTCTTGCTTCTTGAAATATGCAAGTTTTACAATATACAAGCTAGCAAATTCAAGGATATGCAAGTTGGCATATTTGCTTTTCTTTGCGATAGGTAAGATAGCACTTTTGCTTCTAGAAATATGTAAGTTTTACTAAATACAAGCTAGCAAATATTTCAAAAGCTAATGCAAGATAGCTTTCTTGTGTAAGCTCATGATTCTTGCTTCCTTTGCAATGTCTGAGCTCGCAAATTTTGCTTTCGTTGCTAAGTGCAAGTTTAGCATGTTTAGCATCTTGAGATAGGTAAGATAGAACATTTTTGCATTTTCTTGAGATTTCAAGATAGCAAGCTCTACATCTTGCAAGCTAGAAATGTTACAACATTTTAGAACATGCAAGCTAGCAATTTAGAGATGTTCAAGAAAGCAATTTCTTCTCTTTTGAGAAGTGCAATTTTAGCTTTCGTCTTGAATTGTGCAAGCTAGCTAATTTGCCTCTTTTCATGATATCCATGCTAGAAATTTTTGCTCCCCCTTTGTCATTGTCAAAAAGAAGGGAAGACCCTTATATCAATTTTCAGATTATGACAAAGGTAAGTATCAATCTTATTTGTGCATCATTATATATTCAAATTAAAACATACATAATTTCAAAAACCTTATTTTTCATGCATGATACCGAAAAATAAATCAATCATCATTAATGGGCATATCATACATGATACTCAAACATTAAATTTTTTAAGCATTTATCAACATGTTGATCATGATACCAAACATTCATCATTTAAAGCATTCATGATACACATCATATGCAATAGATCATGTACATCATTTCAAATTCATGAATATTTCATCATTGCATGCATCATACCAAAATATAAAATCATCATTAATGCATGATTCCAAATCATCATTTATTTTACATCAATGTGGTACCAAATTTATCAAATTACATCCTATCATGCATGATCGAAACTTCTTATTTGTATACATCAAAACAAATTAATGAATATTTCATGTATTCAAATCATCACATAAAGAATATCAAGAAGAATTATTAGGTGATGAGATGTATTTCATACATTCAAAGAATTTCACATAACAAAATTCAAGTCATAAGCCTTAAAAGATGTCATGAGAGAACATATAAACAATCTTGATTTATAAAATGAATACTCAAGTTATAATTTTGAAAAAATCAAGAGAAACTGTGATTCATTTTTAACAAATCTCCTCTTAAATAAATAACATAAAGAGTTCTTAGGAGATCATGAAAAAGATAGAATTCATTCAATCTTGTAAGAGAATAAGATATTAATTTATGCATATAAAATCTTGATTTAAGCATAAGAAATCTCAATTTACAAATTTTGAAAAATCAAGATAAAGCTCATTTAAATCATCAAATCAAGATCATTTTCAAGAGATTCACAAAAGTAATATAGATAATTCATTAATTTCCCTTTTTGAAAAATCAATAAAGTCTAAAAAATAAATTTTTCAAGAAGAAACCTTTCCACTTTTTAGTTGTTTTAATTCAAGTGATTTATTTCATACAAGCATGTTCTTTTCTTTTATGCCAAATAAAAATATGCATCAACGTTTAGGATCGAAAAATGAATTTTGTCATAAAACCATCAAGATCAGTAGATTCTCAAAAATGAATTGTTAGGATCAAGAAAATCCAAAAATAAAATTTAACACTTTCATGCATTCGTTTTGTCATATGTTTTTCAAATACACTCATGAAAATAACACATGCTTATCATCATGTATAACTTAAAGTCTCATGCATAAAATTATCAATCATGGTATCAAAATATTTAATATTACATCATTATGCATTTCTTCAAGCATGATTTTATTTAATCAAAATCGAGAAATAACAATGGAAATTAACATGATACACATTATTACTTCTTAACCACATATAGTATGATATTAAACTTCTTAATATTTTCATTAAGACATTAAGCATGGTTTTAATTAAAATTGGAAATAATCAAAATACACATTTTTTTCTTCTTAAGAAAAACATATATATGATAATTAGATTTAAATCTAACATTTTATTCCATTAACATAAAACATGTAATTTTTATTATTATTTTCAAAATTATGAGCATGATCATATTCTTGTATTTTTAATTTTTTTTAATATGCAACTTTCAAGAAAAATAATTATTCTAAAAAAGAAAACGTATCATGGAAAACATCAAGTAATTTCAAAATAAATTAAGGGGGTTTCGATTACCTCATCGTTGAATGCCGTTAGGCGTAGTTTGCCACCTCGCCTTTCTTGATTTTCTCCTCGTCTTCGGAGGAGCTCGATTCATCCCACTTTGTGTTCTTCTTGCGTTCAAAGCAAGTAGTTCCGTTCTTTTTGTTCTTTGATTCTTGTTTCATTACTTTTTTAAATTTCTTAGTGAGTAGTTCTTGTTCACCATCAATTGAGCTTATGCTCGAGTGGTCTTCAAATGTTCTATGTCCCAAATCCTTCCTATTCTTTGGAAGGTGATTTTGTTCATTATGTTCATCATATGCATTGTGCACCATTTCATATGTCATCAACGAACCAATTAGTTCTTCAAGTGGAAAAATATTTAAATCTTTTGTTTCTTGTATTGTGGTTACTTTAGGATCCCACCTTTTTGGAAGGGATCTTAAGATCTTGCTTACGAGATCAAAATTCAAAAAAGATTTACCAAGAACTCTTAGATTATTGACGACATCCGTGAAACGGGTGTACATGTCGCCTATAGTCTCGCTTGGTTGCATTCAAAAAAGCTCAAAATAATGCAATAAAATGTTAACTTTTGAATCTTTGACTCTACTAGTTCCCTCGTGCATGATTTCAAGTGTTCGCCAAATATCAAAAGCTGTTTCACATGTAGAAATCCGATTGAACTCATTTTTGTCCAAAGCACAAAATAAGACATTCATAGCCTTTGCGTTTAAAGAAAAATACTTCTTCTCCAAATCCGACCATTCGTTCATCGGTTTAGAGGAAAGTTGAAAACCGTTTTCAATAATATTTAATAAATCCAAATTCATAGAAATCAAGAAAACTTTCATTCGAGTTTTCCAATAAGTGTAGTCCAATCCGTTAAACAACGGTGGACGAACAACCGATAAACCCTCTTGAAAGCCATGAAGAGCCATTTCTCCAGGGTGTAAATCCGAAATGAGAAAAACCAGGCTCTGATACCAATTGTTAGGATCAAGAGCACTAAGAGGGGGAGGGTGAATTAGTGCAGCGAAAAACTTTCGACGTTTAAACCTGCGTTCGTACGATAAAATCATTTCTGACGTAAAACCGTTTTTGGAAACTTAACTTGAAAGCAAGTTCGTAAATAAGTGCAGCAAAAGTAATGAGGAAGTAAAGTACATATGGAGGTTTGCAGTAAGGTAAGCAGCAAGAATAAATGCAAACCAGAGAAGATGAGAGTTTATAGTGGTTCGGTCAATCGTGACCTACATCCACTCCTCTGATTCCTCTTTAGTCGAGGCTACCGGCATCCACTAACAATCTTCCTTTACTAGGCGAAGATCAACCTCCTTCTTACACCCCTCTTCTCCTTTTATCGGGTTTAGGAGACAACCCTTACAAGCACTCACTCTCTCTCTTAAACAGAATTCTAACACTTAAGCTAGAGGAGGGAAATTCTAGAGATTGCAGTAGCGTTTTCTCTCTTTTAATCTCTCTGTGCTTGTATATTTTACCCTGGGATGGGAGGGGCATTTATAGGCTCCAAACTGGTTTGAATTTGGAGCTCAAAAATGTCATCTCCTAGATTTCCGGGGTCCTAGCGGTACCACCTCCTGACTGGGGCTGTACAACCGCCTAGCAGCTCGGAGACTGAGCCTCTAGGTGGTGCCACCACCTGACAGGGGCGGTTGCACCGCCCAGTCTCGCTCGGAGACTAAGCCCTGGTGGTGCCACCGCCTGACTAGGGCGGTTGCATAGCCTGGCAGAGCTCGGAGACCGAGCTCAGGCGGTTCCACCGCCTGTCAGGGGCAGTTGCCCCGCCCAACGTAGCTCAGAGACTGAGCCCTGGGCGGTGCCACCGCTGACCTAGGCGGTGCCACCGCTGGCCAAGAAATATGGGTCCGAATGGGCTGATCCATTCGGCCCAATTTGGGTCTATCAAGGGCCCAATTGCCCCAAGATTAAGTTAATGGGATCACCTCCCATTTCTAACTTAATCATTATGCTAACTATAATTTTTCTTAATACATTTACTGCAACTTTCTCAGGTGCGTCAATCGCTTCTTCCGGGGAGCTTCCGGCGAACTCCTGGACTTGCGATGATCCACTTGGCGAGTTCCGACGAGCTTCTTTTGGCAAGCTCCTGGACTTCTTGGATTTGTTCCCGTAGAACCTCCGACGACCGTTCGGACTTCCGTCGAACTCTCGAACTCCCAACGTGATCATTGTCTTGACTCCGGCGTAACTCCTACTGCATGTCTTACTTCCATCTAGTTAATCCTGCACATGTAAAACAAAACTTTGATCGAGACAATTAATCCTAAGTAATTAACCAAGTTGTCCGGCATGTCATTGGTCCCTCGACGCTTCATCCGATTATTCGGTGCATCGTCCTCTCCTGTGGCCTATTGCCCAATCGGCCAGTTGACTCCGCAACTCCGATATCCTTAGCACAATACCCGCTCTTCTTGGCCTGATGCTCGAGTCCACGGCCCGAAGCCTTCTGTCGATACGTCGACCGATCCACCACCCCGACGTCCAATCTTCTGATATGTTCCTCTAGCACAACATGATTTTCCTGCTTTAATTGTCTCATCCTGATCGAAGCATCCTGTGTCACTCAAAACGCAGATTAAATCATAAACATATATCAAGTGGTTTCATCATCAAAATACGAGATTCAACACTTCCTTCAATAGGCAAAGGCCAACCCCCCTTTTAAAATATCACTCCTTTTGACGAGCTTAGGAGACAACCCTTATAGAATTTTCTCTCCTCTCTTGAAAGATCATAACTTGGAAGAAAAGAGGGAGGAGAACTTCTAACCTTTACAACACTTTTGAGCTCTAAAAATCACGGAGTAAGATTGGATTTTCGGTGCCCTTTCATGCAGGAAAGGGTGGGGTATATATAAGCCCCAAACTGGTTTGAATTTGGAGCTCAAAAATGTCATCTCTTGGATTTTCGGGGTCTTGGCGGTACTACCGCTAGACTGGGTGGTATAACCGCCTAACAGAGCTCGGAGACCGAGCTCTAGAGGTGCCACCGCCTGATTGGGACAATTCCACCGCCTAGTCTTGCTCGAAGACTGAGCCCAGGCGGTGCCACCGCCTGACTGGGCCGGTTCCACCACCCAGTTTTCCTGGGAGACTGAGCTCCTGGGTGGTGCCATCGCCGACCCAGGCGGTGCCACCGCCGGCTAGGAAATCTAGGTCCGAATGGGCTGATCCATTCAGTCCAATTTGGGTCTATCAAGGGCCCAATTGCCCCCAGATTAAGTTAATGGGATCACCTCCCATTCCTAACTTAATCTACATGATAACTATGATTTTTCTTAAGACATTTACTGCAACTTGCTCCGATGCGTCAATCGCTTCTTTCGGCGAGCTTCCGGCAAACTTCCGGTGAACATCCGATGAACCCTTGGCGATGCTCCAGCGGACTTCTAGCAAATCTCCTGGACTTGCGACGATCCACTTGGCGAGTTCCGACGAGCTTCTTTGGCAAACTCCTGGACTTCTCGGATTTGTTCCCATAGAACCTCCGACGACCATCTGGACTTCCGTCGAACTCTCGAACCCCCAACGTGATCATGGCCTTGACTCTGGCGTGACTCCTGCTGCATGTCTTACTACCATCGTAGTTAATCCTGTACACTTATCTCAACATATGGATTAGATAACAAATGACAATTGACTTCATCATCAAAATCCGAGATTCAATAGATGGATGATCATGGACCGTGTGATGTGTGTACTTGTGATTATTATTATTGGGGTATACGATCCTCCATTATATTTCTCATTTATTATCGGGCCTACGTGCCTATGATTAAGTAATAATCACACGAGAAGGCATAGCCGGAGCGTGGATGCGATAGCGAGACCCATGAGATGGATGATTGCGATGCATGGAGATGCGTTGAGATACCGATGGAACCGACGAGGATAAGATGGATGATCACAGGGCATGGAGATGCACCGCTGCACACATAGATTTTGATGTGAGTGATTAGACCCACTGGCTCAGGCCTGATCACATTAGGCTATCGTCCATGATCATCTAGTGTGATTGCTCATGTGATGTGTGATTACTTATGCACATACTAGATATGTATATATATTTTCATGCGATGTAAATATATATTAAATATGTATGTGTGTGACATATCATATTAGGAGACCAAATCAAAGAAACCCCTCTCTCGACAATATTAAGTCAGTAAACGTGAGGCAATTATATTGACCTACGTGGACTTCTATCGTTATAGGTAGGGACCAATTTCCGGTGTATGTTAAGTTAGTCGAGTCCCTCGAGGCTCACTTATATCGCCATTCACTAACTTGCCTACGAAATAGAGATGTCACCGGTGACCTAAGGACATGGTATGTATGCTTGGTCGAGTCCCTCAAGGGTATATCATCGAATCAAACTAATCTTATAATGATGGTGTTAACTTAACTAAACATTATAGTTGGTCGAGTCCCTAAAGACCATGGTGATTCGGAGTCCGAATAGGAAGAGAATCATAAGGAGTTGTGATCGACAAGAGTTGCCTACCTTTCGGGCTTAGTGTGATTGGTCGAGTCACTCGAGGTACACTAAGACACTGATTGGATCTTGATCCCTACTAGAAGTTTGTCGGAGACTTCCGTTTCATGTGCTGAGGGTGTTGTGTGACTCGCTAGTAAAATAGTGGGAGATATTAAGATAGAAGTGCATATCTTGATTGTTTATTTTTGTAAAATCTGCATGTTATTTATTTCTACTACATCTTTATTTTCATAAAATGTTACTTTCAAATCCCTTACATGGCATACTTGATGTCAACCGCCTCACTAGTCTAAATTATACGGATTAGCTCTGCAACATGAGAATTGTTCTCACGACGGAGAAAATCATGTACGTCCTTGATACAGTGATGTCTACGCCCGAGGAAGGGGCAAGCGAGGATGAGATGCCTATGTCCTTGATATAGTGGACCCATGTCAACTCATGACATTGGTGATTACTCTTACTTCATTACCTTTACTAATGATTTCTCAAGATATGGACATGTGTACTTAATGAAGTGAAGAACCAGACTGGAAAGAATATCAACTCTTCGATCAGATCGAGGAGGTGAATACTTAAGTACAGAGTTTACTAGTTTATCAAGGACTATGGGATTCTATCCCAATGGATACCTCCTTATACATCTCAACTCAATGGTGTATCTAAAAGGAGGAATCATACGCTGTTAGACATGGTACGGTCCATGATAAGTTTTGCTGACCCACCCATCTCATTTTGGGGATATGCCATAGAGACCGTAGCTTACCTTCTGAATAGAGTTCCAATTAAGTCAATAGTGTCTACACCATATGAGATATGAAAAGGGAAGAAGCTCGATCTTAAGGTTGTTAAGATTTGGGGCTACCCTGCCTACGTTAAAAGATATAACCTCGATAAGTTGGAATCAAGAATAGAGCGGTGCAAGTTCGTGGGATACCCCAAGAAAAATTGTGGATATTATTTATATCATCTCGAGGACCAAAAGGTCTTTGTAGCCAATAGAGCAGTGTTCCTTGAGAAGGAACACATTCTTGGCGGAGACAATGAGAGCATGATAGAGTTGAGCGAGGTTGGAGAACCTAGCTTAAGCACCACTCTATAGCCTGAGTCTGTTCAGATATCTAACACACAAGTTCTTACTTTACGTAGGTCCGAAAAAGTATCTCATCCTCCTGAGAGATATGTGGGACGTATTGGAGGAAAGGATGTTGAGGATATTGATCCTCAAACCTATGAGGAGGCTATTATGAGTATAGATTCTGAGAAGTGGTAAGAAATCATGAATTCTAAGATGGATTTCATGTACTCCAACAAGGTTTGAAACCTAGTTGATGCGCCTGAGGGTATTGTACCCATCGGTTGCAAGTGGATCTTTAAGAAAAAGATCGAACTAGATGGAAAGGTAAAGACCTATAAAGCAAGGCTAGTGGCTAAGGGGTATTGTAAAAAAAAAAGGTGTTGACTATAACGAAACATTCTCACCCGTAGCCATGCTAAAATCTATCAGAATTCTATTGGATATTATAACACACTATAATTATGAGATCTGGCAAATAGATGTCAAAACTATATTCCTCAATGGTAACCTCAATGAGGAGGTATATGTGATACAGCTCGAGAGATTTGTGTCCAAGGATTACCCAAATAAGGTGTGCAGGTTGCTTAGATCCATTTATGGACTAAAGAAAGCTTCCCAAAGTTGGAACATAAGATTTGATGAGGCAATCAAATCATATGACTTCATTAAGAATGAAGATGAGCCTTGTGTGTACAGGAAGTTAAGTGGGAGCGCTATCACCTTCTTGGTGTTATATGTGTTATAAGTGGGAGAACTATCACTTTATATTGCTTGTTGCATATATACATATATATATATTGTGATATCCTTGGATCTGTGCAATGGGAATCAGATATTGATGAGATCACGATAATGAGGTTGATTCGCCTTTAAACATAGATCCTAAATAATCACAATCATAGGTTACTTGAGAGGAATATCGAGACAACCGGATAGACTATTGTATTGTATACCCGTTCATATAATAGATGCAGTTGGTCTCATAGCTGCTCGTGTGGGGGCACTAGGGATATAATACAAGTGCTCATTAGGGAATGAGTTCACTGATTGATCCGCTTACGAAATGTTAAATGGTTGATGATGCCTTATTGTTAGACAATGATTCCGTAGTCCTAGGATAAACAGGTCCAATGGATTGAATTCCTTTGTATCGTCTAGAGACTACGGCGTAGTGGCCTAGTACGTCTGTAGTTGATGATTCGAGTGAATTATTATGGAGATAATAACTCACTGAGCCAGAAGGAGTTCTGACATATATGACTCATGGCTAGCTTGATATTGAGCCTAGAGGGTCACACACATATGGTAGGCGTTGCAATGAGTAGAGGTTCGGATATGAGATATCTGTCGGAGCCTCTATCTTATTGGATATCTAATAAGCCCTTAAATTATTGGATCCTACAGATGAGATCCGATAAGAGCCCATAAGAGATTATTTGATTGAGATCCACTAATCTAAGAGGCTTAGATAGTTGGATGGAGATCCAAAACCCAATAGAGGAGGATCTATTAGGTTAAGTTGACACGAGACCTCTATAAATAGGAGAGAACTAGTGGTTCATAGGCTAGAGCCTTTTCATTGCCCTTTCTATTCTCCTCCCCCTCTCCACTTCAGAGTAGGCCTGGAGTTTTGAGAAACATCATCGTAGCCCTATTGTGTGGATTACCACTAGAGACGATGGTGCTTTACCTCCTTCACCCTCTCCTAGAGATCTGCAGGGATTCAAGGATATACGATTTCCCTAGGTAACAAAATCTCACATGTGGTTTTCTGTTTTGTGGATTTTTGCGTACCAATCTTCGCATGATGAGAACATATCTTTGGGAATTGAGGATTTTGTTTTCTGTTCTTCCGCTGCGTATATGATGTCACCCCCAAGATTTCCCAACAGAAATTATTTGAGTCATTTGATGATTTTAAATTAGTTAGTAAGAAATATATAAAAAAAACTTGAGTATGCTTATATTAAATCAATCGCATGAATTGAAATAACTAAAAAGAGGAAAGTATTTTTTTTTTCTTGAAAAGTTCTCTATCTTTAAAGCTTTGGCAATTTTTCAATAAGAGATTGATGAATCTAGTTATGTCATCTAGAATCTCCTGAAAGTGATTTTGATTATTTGATGAAATAATGATGAATATTTTGAAAATAAATGTTTGTATCATGCTCGATGGTTTCATATTTTAAAATTATGCATAATGAGTTGAAGTAATGATTGTTTAAAAAAAGATATTTCTTATGCATGAACCAAGTTCTCCTTTCTTCTTGTCGTTTACTAAAGAAGAGAATTTTTCAAATAAATCATGATTTTCATAATTATAACTTAAATTTTATTATAATTCATAATGAATTGAGATATATTATATATGAATCGAGATCGTTCACTCTTTTTGCAATAGGAAAGTCTTTATCTAAATTATGATCTTGAATTCTCGATATTTAATACTTGAGATTTTTTTTATAATTCAAGATCTTTGATCTCCTAAAGTTTCTTTTTGTTATTTACTAAAAGGGATATTTGTCAAAATAAATCATGTCTTTTGGTATTCATGACTTAATCATTTATGATCTTTGATATTATGTCTTTCATGACATGATTCATTTGTATTTATGGCTTATATGCCTCATGTAATGATTGAAATATTTTGCACCATTGTATCCTTCGCTTTCTTTTGACAATAACAAAGGGGGAGAGAAAATTATTATCTTACATATTTCAAAAAAAGAAAATTGCTAGCTTGCAAAGAAAGGTAAAACTTACAAGCTACACATCTCAAAGTAGAAAGTCTTGCTAGCTTGCGCATCACAAAAATTAGCAAAAAAGGTGCTAGCTTTCCATTATAAAAAGAACCAAAAAGTTGCTATATTAAGAGAAGCAAAAATTGCTAACTCGAATATCGCAAAGGAAGGAACAAATTGTTGGCTTGCACTTCTCAAAAGAGAAGAAAGAACTCACTAGCTTCCACATTCTAAAGTGATGAAAAATTTGCTAAATTACTAAGCTTACATATCTCTAAAACTAGATAGTTACACTTCTCCTTTCTGTTGATGACAAAGGGGGAGAAATTATGATGATCATGCATGGAATAATGTATTAAAAATTTGATTATGAATGATTTTATGATGACATGTTACTTGGATTCATAATTTATATCTCAATTTATGTTTCTATCAATATGACATATTGATAGGGAGAGTTTCGTTTAAACTCCGTCATCAATTGGTTATCATCATAAAAAAGGGGGAGATTGTTGAATCTTAGATTTTGATGATAAAATCAATTGATGAGTTTATAATCTAATCTGCATTTTGAAAGACACATGACTAACTTCGATTAGAAAAGGTAAATTGATTAAAAAATGAGGAATCAGACGTTAGGTCGGAGTAAAACATGTCAGAAGATTGGACATCGAGTCGGAGGATCGGTCGACATACCGGCAGAAGGAGTTCATGCCATGAGCTCAGGCATCGGGCCATAGGATCAGACATTATTCTAAGGATATTGAAAGTTGTAGGAGTCAACATGTCGATTGGGTAATACGTTGAAGGAGAGGACGATACGTCGAAGGATCGGACAAAGTGTTGGATAAACCAATGATATGCCGGACAACATATGATTCATACTTGTAATCATGTGTATAGATCAAGTTAGTTTAGGACTAATTGAGTTAGTTTTGAGATTAAATAATATCAACTCAATTAAAGGCCAATTAAGCTTAAATCAAGGCTAAATTAGGCCTATTGTTTGGCCCATTCAATGACCTATAGTAGGGTCTGGTGGTGGTACCATCCAAACATAATCTCCCAGACTATATCAAGTAGTGGTACCGCTAGACTAGGTGATAGTACCATCCATTACCACCAGACTGGGCAATGGTACCACCTAGTGTTAGTGTGTCAAGAGGTGGTATCGCCAAGTTGGCTAGTGGTACCATCCAATGTCAGATTGACATGCGATGGTACCGCCAGTACCTTGAAAACCCGGAGAATTGAATTTGAGCTTCAATTTTTTAAGTCATTTGGGGTCCATAAGTACCTCACAAATTTCTACTTGATAAACACATGAAAGTAGAACAAAAACTCTATAATTCCAAGATTGTAATATCTTAAAGTGTAAAGTCCATCGTTCTAGAGTTTTGTGATAGTTCTAAGGGAGATGTATGAGAGAACACTTATAAAAGAGGGGTATAAATGTTCTCTCCTGAGCTTGTGAAAAGGAGAAAGAGTTGTAAGGGTAGTTGATCTTCGCTCATTGGAAAGAAGATCAGTAGTGAAAGCTGGTGGCATCGAGTGAAGAGGAATCGAGAGTGGATGTAGGTCACGACGATCGAACCACTATAAATCTGATGTGTTCTTTTCCTTAGCTACTTACTTTTATTTCTTACTTAGCTACTCACTTTACTTTATATTTACTCTAAGTCAAGGTTAAATACTTTCCTATACGGGCTTTATCGGAATGATTTTTCTACATTCAATGAATTTTCAAATCGATATAATTTTTATGTAAGCAATAATTCATACACCCCCCCCCCCCCCCCCCCCCAAAATGCCGATTTCGATCCTAACAGAGACATGTTAGCATCATATGATAACACTTGGTCATTAGGCCGACCACAAATGGTGTACAAATGACAAATGGGTCGAGTGGCATGTCATTAGTACATTGGAAACATATGCCCAACACGCTAACTTCCCGACCCTATAGTAGACACATATGATCAAGTGACGGGTCTCCAACCTAGGTTGAACTAGTCAAGGTGCCCGATAGGGTCAACAAACATTGCACCATTACCTAGATTCAGCTCGAGAACATCGCATGTTCCACCACAACTATAGATGATCTTGGATATAATGGTTTTCTAGATCACTTACAAAACGAACCATAGGTGCGTACTTGAAAGAAGAATGACACTCCTCATTAGTACTATCCGACTAGTCTGAATAGCCTAAACCCATAACTAACTTGATCGTAGGAGGGACATTTGTTAGGAATACCCCTAACTTAGTTTTATAGGTTCAATACTTCACAAACGGTAACCCAGATTAAGATCAACTTTGAAAAGATTTTAATTGAATCTGAAATTATCTTTATTAGTCCTGTTCAATGAGTACGAATAGCGTAAACCTAAAACTAACTTGACTGTCGAAGGGATATTTGTTGGGAACGCTCCTAACTTAGTTTTATAGGTTTAATACTTCACAAATATTAACTCGAACTTGTTGAATCTCGGATTTTGATAATAAAACCAATTGATAAGTGTTTATGTTTTAATATGTGCTTTGAGTGACGCAGGATGCTTCGATCGGGATGAGACAATTAAAGTAGGAAGAATCATGTTGTGCTGGGAGAAAACATGTCAGAAGATTGGACGTCGAGCTGGTGGATCAATCGATGTATCGACAGAAGGCTTCGGGCCATGGATTCGGGCATCGGGCCAAGAAAAGCGGATATTACGCCAAGAATATTGGAGTTGCGGAGTCAACTGGCTGATTGGGCAATAGGCCGCAAGAGAGGACAAGGCACCGAAGAATCGAATGAAGCATCGAGGGAGCAATAACATGCTAGACAACATGATTAATGCTTAGTATTAATTGTCTAGATCGAAGTATATTTTTACATATGTAGGATTAACTACAATAGCAAGGCATGAAGCAAAATGAAGTCCCGGAGTCAAGGACACGATTTCATTTGGATTTCGAGAGTTCATTAGAAGTCTGGACGTTCGTCGGAAGTTCTATCAGAACCAGCCGAGAAGTCTTGGAGCTTGCCAGAGAAGCTCATCGGAACTCACTAAGAAGATCATCGTGTAGTCCAGGAGCTTGCCGGGAGTCCGCCGGAACATTGTCGAGAGTTCGTCGGAAGTTCACCGGAAGATCGCCGGAAGCTCACTGGAAGAAACCAAGACATAGGGACTTATTTAGCTTAGCAAATGTCCTAGGAATCATAGTTAGCACGTAATTAGGTTTGGATTTGGGCCAACCCAATTAGGGGCCAGCTAGGCCCATGTAAGGACTATGTTGGACCTAATAAGAGGCCCAACCGATACCCCAAGAAGTCTCACCGTCATGGCATAGTCTTCAAGACTGTGTCAAGCGGTGGTACTGCCAGTCTGGGTGGTTGTACCGCCCCTAGCAGGGTGCCAGACGGTGGTACCACTAGCCTGGGCGGTGAAACCGCCCAACACAACCCCCTAAGCGGTGGTACCGCCCGTGCTCGGAAAACCCAGGATGAGAAGTTTTTAGGCTCCAAGTTTAAATCAACTTGAAGCATATAAATACCCCTCTTATCCCTGGTTAAAAGAGACAAGCACAAAGTATTCAAAAGTGGGAAAATGCTTCTGCAATCTCTTTAGAAATTTCCTCTTGTACTCTAAGTTTAGAATTATGTAAGAGGAGTGTGAGTGCTTGTAAGGGTTGTCTCCTAAACCCGTGAAAAGGAGAAGAGGGGTGTAAAAGGTGGTTGGTCTTCGCCTATCGAAGGAAGACCGATAGTGGATGCCGGTGGCCTCAACGGAAGAGGAATCAGCAAAGTAGATGTAGGTCACGACGACCGAACCACTATAAATTGGCGTGTTCTCTAGTTTGCATTTATGTTTAGTAATTTACCTTACTGCAAACCTCTTTAATTGCTTACTACCTTCAATTCATTTACGAACGTATTTCAAGTTAAGTTTCCGAAGAATCAGTTTTCAATGTATGAAGGTTTTTTAAGACGTGATTTTACTGCTACACTAATTCACCCCCCCCCCCTCTTAGTGCCGACCTCTTGATCCTGACAATTGGTATCAAAGCCTCGTTATTTCTCATTTAGTTTAACATCTAAGAGAAATGACTCTTTTCGGTTTTCAAGAGGGTCACTCTCTCATTCGTCCTCCCTTTTTCATTGGGACGGACTACACTTACTAGAAAACTCGAATGAGAGTTTTCTTGCTTTCGTTGGATTTAAATTTATGGAATATTATTGAAAATGGTTTTCGAATGTCTTCTCTTCCAATGAACCATTGGAATGATTTGGAGAAGAAGATGTTTTCTTTAAATGCTAGAGCTATGAATACTCTATTTTGTGCTTTAGATAAAACTAAGTTTAATTGAATTTCTATGTGCGAAACGGCTTTTGACATATGGCGCACTCTCGAAATCACACATGAAAATACTAGCAAAGTTAAGGATTCTAAAGTTAATTTTTTAATGCATGATTTTGAACTTTTTCATATGAAACCAAGTGAAATCATTTTATACACCCATTTTACGGATATCATCAATAGTTTAAAAGCACTTGATAGAAGTTTTTCGGATTTTGAACTTGTAAATAAAATTTTACGTTCTCTTAATAAGAGTTGGGATCCATAAGTAATCGCAATATAAGAGACAAAAAACCTAAACAACCTACCACTTGAAGAACTAATTGGGTCTTTAATGACCTATGAAATGACGTGCAATGCACGTAAAGAACTTAAGAACCACCTTCCAAAGAATAAGAAGGATTTCGAACTGAGAACATTTGAAGACCACTCGAGCATAAGCTCAAGTGATGGTGAACATGAACAACTCACTAAGAAATTTAAAAAGTTAATGAAATAAACATTAAAGAATAAAAAGGATGCAACTACTTGCTTTGAACACAAGAAGAAGAACATAAATTAGGATGAATCGAGCTCCTCCGAAGACAAGAAAAAAATCAACAAAGGCGAGGTGACAAACTACGCCTTAATGGCTTTCGACGATGAGGTAATCGAAACCCCCTTAATTTATTTTAAAATTACATGATGCTTTTCATGATGCATTTATTTTTTTGTTTAGAATAATTATTTTTTTGAAAATTGTATGTTTAAAAATAAAAATGCAAAAATTATGATCATGCTAGTAATTTTGAAAATGATAGTGAAAATTACATGTTTTATAATGGAACAGAATGTTAGATTTAAATCTAATAATGATCATATATATGTTTTTTTCAAGAATAAATAATGTATATCTTGATGATTTCCGAATTTGAGTGAAACCATGCTTGATGTCTTAATGAAAATATTAAGAAGTTTGATATCATGCTTAATGATGATGCATGGTTTTTGTATGAAAAACTAAGCATGAAAAGTTGATTCACCTAAAAAGAAAAATGCTTTGTGAAATCTATTTCGATGATGCATAATGATGTTATTATGTAATGAAAATATTAAATATTTTGAAACCATGTTTTGATGTCATGCATAATAATCATGCTTAATAAATTTCGAAATTATGCATGATGATTTTCAAGTAATTTATGGTTTATTGATCTTGATGGTTTTTATGACAAAATTTATTTTTTGATCCTAAATGATTGATGATATATATTTTTTCTGGCATAAAAAGGACAAAGGCATGCTTGTATGAAACAAACTAAAAAGAGAAAAGCTTTCTCTTAGAAAAATTTCTCTATTTTATCGATTTTTCCAAAAAGGAGATTAATGAATCCATTTATATCACTTTTGTGAATCTCTTGAAAATAATTTTGATTTGATGATTTGAATTTGAATGAGTTTTATTCAAATTATAATCTTGAATTCTTCAAAATACTTGAGATTTTTTTCTTAATCAAGATCTCTTCTTTTTACCCTTACAAATTTTCTTGGTATTTTATTTAAGAGGAGATCTACTATATAAATCATGTCTTTTGATATTTACATGATCTTATCTCTCATGATATGATTTATTTTTGTATAACCCCTTGTATTAATCATCCAATTAATTCTTCTTGATGAGATGAAATGAATGTGATGAAATGAAATTATGCATGAAATACTCATGATATTGTTTTGATGCTCTAAAATGATATAAAATTTGCTAGCTTATGAGTATCATGTATGATATGATCATAATGATGATTGATTTATTTTTTTTTTAATATCATGTATGAAAAATGAAATATAAGGTTTTAAAATTGTGCTTGTTTTAATTTGAAACTATTATGATGCACAAATATATTGAAAAAAAAGATTGATACTTCAACTTTGTCATGATTTAAAAATTGATGCAAAGGAAAAAGAATCACAACATTGTATTCTTCCTTTCTATTTGATAATGACATAGGGGGAGCAAATTTTGCTAGCTTGCATCTTTTAAGAAGAAGCAAAATGCTTGCTCATCTAAAAAAGATGCAAAAATCTTGCCAACTTTCATGTGTAAAATTTGCTAGCTCACAAATTACAAGGGGAAAATTTTTCTAGGAAGCAAAGTCGCTAGCTTATTTAAAAATGATGCATGCAATACTTATGATTTTATTATGATAATGTATTTAATGTATTGTATATCATGTATGAGAATCATGATTAAAATTTCATTGACTTGAATTAAATTTAAATTCAAGGTTTATCTCAATTATGACATATTGAAATAAGAATGACACTTTATTTTTGTCATAATTTAAAAATTGATGAATTGCACTATTATTTTTGTTATTCCCCTCTTTTTGCCAATGACAAAGGGGGAGAAAGAAATTCTAGCGTGCACATCACGAAAAGAAGCAAACTTGCTAGCTTGCTAATCTCAAAAGAGAAGCAAGAAGTATCATCTTGCAAATATCAATAGAAGCAATATTTGCTAAGTTACACATTTCAAGAGGAAGCAAAATAGTCTATCTTGCACATCTCAAAAGATGTAAAATTTGGCTAACTTTTATATGTGTAAAATTTGATAGCTTGCATAATGATAAAATTAGAAATTATGTTTATTATGCAATGATCTAAATTTGAATATCACAAACACATGAATAGTTAGAACTTCTCATTTTTGTTGTTGACAAAGGGGGAGAAGTGTGTTGATGTCATGTATGATTTGATCATGATATGTTGCTTAGATTTTTGAATCCAAGAGATTCTATCAATATGACATATTGATAGGGCGTTTGTTTAAACTCCAGGAGTTAAGGGTAACTCCGTCGTCGATTGGTTGTCATCATAAAAAAGGGGGAGATTGTTGAATCTCATATTTTGATGATGAAACCAATTGATAAGTGTTTATGTTTTAATCTACATTTTGAGTGACATAAGATGCTTTGATTAGGATGAGACAATTAAAGCAGGAAAAATCATGTTGTGCTGGGGGAAAACATGTCAGAAGATTGGATGTCGAACCGGTGGATCAATCAACATATCGACAGAAGGCTTCGGGCCATGGATTCGGGCATCAAGCCAAGAAGAGCGGATATTGTGCTAAGAATATCAGAGTTGCGGAGTCAACTAGCCAATTGGGCAATAGGCCGCAAGAGAGAACGATGCGCTGAAGAATCGGACGAAGCATCAAGGGACCAATGACATGCTGGACCAATGACAACATGATTAATGCTTAGTATTAATTGTCTAGATCGAAGTATGTTTTTACATGTGCAGAATTAACTACAATAGCAAGGCATGAAGCAAAATGAAGTCCCGGAGTCATGGATGCGATTTTGTTGGGATTTCGAGAGTTCGTCGAAAGTCCGGACGTTCGTCGGAAGTTCTATCGGAACCAACCAAGAAGTCTTGAAGCTTGCCAAAGAAGCTCGTTGGAACTCGCCAAGAAGATCGTCATGTAGTCCAAGAGCTTGCCAGGAGTCCGCCGGAACATTGCCGAGAGTTCGTCAGAAGTTCGCCGGAAGATCGCCGGAAGCTCGCTAGAAGAAACCAAGACATAGAGACTTATTTAGCTTAGCAAATGTCTTAGGAATCACAGTTAGCACGTAATTGGGTTTGGATTTGGGCCAACCCAATTAGGGGCCAGTTAGGCCCATGTAAGGACTGTGTTGGGCCTAATGAGAGGCCCAAACAATGCCCTAAGAAGTCTCACCGTCGTGGCACAGTCTTCGAGATTATGTCAGGCGGTGGTACCGTCAGTCTAGGCGGTTGTACCGCCCCTAGCACAGCCCCCCAAGCGATGGTACCGACAGACTGGATGGTGGTACCGCCCAATGCAATGATAGTGTCAGACTGATACTAGCGGTGGTACCGCCCAGCGTAGGCGGTGGTACCGCCCAACGCAGGCGGTGGTACTGCCCAGCACAAGCGGTACCCACCGTCCAGTGCAATGTTAGTGTGAGACTGACACCAGCGATGGTACCGCCTAGCGCAGGCGGTGGTACCCCCAACACAGGCAGTGGTACCGCCCTTGCCCGGGAAACCCGGGATGAGAAGTTTTTAGGCTCCAAGTTTGAATCAACTTGAAGCCTATAAATACCCCTCTCATCCCTGGTTAAAAGAGACAAGCACAAAGTATTCAAAAGTGAGAAAACGCTGCTACTATATCTTTAGAAATTCCCTCCTCCACTCTAAGTTTAGAATTCTGTAAGAGGAGTGTGAGTGCTTATAAGGGTTGTCTCCTAAACCCGTGAAATGGAGAAGAGGGGTGTAAAAGGTGGTTGGTCTTCGCCTATTGAAGGAAGATCGATACTGAATGCCAGTGGCCTCGACGGAAGAGGAATCGACGAAGTGGATGTAGGTCACGACGACCGAACCACTATAAATTAGCGTATTCTCTGGTTTGTATTTCTGTTTAGTAATTTACCTTACTGCAAACCTCTTTAATTGCTTACTGCCGTGTTTCAAGTTAAGTTTCCGAAGAATCGGTTTTCAACGTACGAAGGTTTTTGAAGACGTGATTTTGTCACTGTACTAATTCACCCCCCCCCCCCCCCCCTCTTGCCGACCTCTTGATCCTAACAGAACTCAGATTGACTTGGAAAGGTTCTTGATTGAATCTGAATCCCTACTCCTGTATTTTTTTTTTGTCCTTAGAACATTATAAGTTCATATTAAAGAATTAGATTAAATCAATTCATCGAATAAAATTGCATAATTATTATTTAAGAGATAGCGTCCCCTATAGTTATTTTCACCTAAAATATTTATTTATAAAGATCAATTTTATCTTCATAAAATTTTTTGAACTTATGCGATCAATGAATCAGTTCAGATAAAATCCTTGTACCATCTCCCACATGCCTCCCCCTCCACTGAGTCTGCAAGGAGGTTTGGGAAGAAGAAAGCCAAGTCAGGTATCGATCTCATGAGCCGTGCCCGTTCCTGCAACTGTGATCGGTAATCACCCCTGGTACGAGGCATTTTCTTTTGTCATCGGGCATGTTTCCACTTCAGGCTTCCGTTTCCGGAATCTGTGAAGCAGCGGACGACGGGTGCCGTTGACTACAAATCGGACGGCTTCAATCGTTCCTAATCATGGTGATGGGCCGCCCATGCAAAAGTACAACAAAACTTGGACGGCGTCCTCCCTTGACACGTCGCACGTGTCCCGATCCGAACGGAGTCTACGTGGCTGCTGTTTACGCGGATGGTCACGCAAGCCCAATGACATCGTCACGCAAGCCGCCGCGGGTTGACGGTCAACGTCCTGTTCTCCCCCCGCGCCCTCTCCGACCAGACCGCGGTTAATCGGAATCGAATGTGTGACGTGGCACGAGGAACGCGGTTTCTCGCGCCACCGCCTCTTTAAAAAGCTTCGACGACTTCCCCCCGTTGCTCGCGTCCTCCGTGCCTCTCACCATTCGCCTTCACTCCCTTCTGAGCTCGAATCCCAATCGATCGCCCTTCTCGATCCTCGAATCCGCTGAGGGATATGGCGGACAACTGCTCGGTGCTCGATCCGTGGGTGTACCACTCGGAATCGGCGTGGATCAGCGAGGTCTCTGCCCGCGAGAACGCGGCCGTCGCCATGGCCCTCCAGATCTCCCTCTCCGACACCACCACCTCATCCTCCTCCTCCTCCTCGGCCGCCTCCGCCGACACCCTTTCCTCCCCTCTCCTCCTCCTCCAGCACCAATTCACTCCCCCCTCTTGCTCCTCTGCGTCCGGAGACGCCACCCTTCGCCGGCGGAATGCCCTCGGCCCGGCCCTGCAGGGGCGGATCTCGAAGAGGAAGTCGCACGCGTCGAAGCGGTCGGCCACCACCTACATCTCCGCCGACCCGATCGACTTCCAGGAGGTGGTGCAGCGGGCGACGGGGTTCCGGCTCGCGGGGGAGCCACTAGTGAAGCCCGGGCCGGTACGGTCCGCGGCGGGTGACCGGGCGGCCCTGCAACAGATCCGCCTGCCCACGCTCGACACCTCGGTGTCTTTTCTGGATACGGGCGCGGTCGGGATCCCGAGCGGGGGCTTCTCGTCCGGGTCACCACCACCTGCCTACGCGCCGGACTTCGACTTCGATCCACTACTCCCGGCCTTCCCTACGCTGGATTCGTGGGGTGTCATGTAGAGGAGATGCTTCTTTAGACGGTCTGACGCTATTCGGACGTTGCTGATCACGCTAACAAGCCTTGCAGTTCCTACTATTTGTTTCTCCCTTTTATAGTACTGTTGGTAAGTTCCTTTTTGTCGTTCCGACAACATAAATGTGACGAGTTAATGTGAGAAATATGATCAGTTAAGTGTTCTACCCGTGTTTGTAGAAATATGAGTCTTCAAATCATGTTATTTATTGACATATTTATGGAACAACCATTGGCTACCTCATCAAAGTGGATCTCTCCCTCAATGAAACGATTCACAGCTTGATGGAAAAGATTCTCAATTTGCAAAGAAACAACCCCAAAATTGTCAATGTTAATAATATCAGTTATTGATCTTCAACTCAAGATGAGAGAGTTAAGTTCCGTTTAGAGTCGAAACACCGATTTTTATCATAAAGTATTTTTGGAGGATGTTCGATACTTAAATTGATAGATTAAAATTTACCCATACCCTATATGTATGACTAAAGTAAGTGATGAAAATAATAGAAGATATAGAAGATAAGAATAATTATTGAAGAAGTGAAAAAGTTTAAATACATTAACATGTCCTCTCCTATTTATAATTTTCTTCAACAGAATGGAGGATTTTCCTCAAAATAGAAAGATTTCCTCGTATAGTTGGGAAAATCTTATCTTCTATCAATAAGATATTATTTTTTTATTTTTGATACTATTATTGAAAAGAGTATCATGAAAAAGTAGGTAATCATGGATTTAAAGTAAGCTAATTTACTAAACAAAATGATAAAGTTTTCATTGTACATAGTGTTTTTGACATCTATACATAACTATAATTTCTAACCAAAAGAAAAACACACATACAAATAATATATTTAAAAATTATATATAAAAAATACCCATACATAGTATATTCATGGATTTCTATATTCTATATCAGAAAATATATGTGCACTCCCACACTGCAAGTTATCATCATATATACATGTACCCCTACACCGTATGTCATAATATATACGTACACTCCCACACTACATGTCATAATAAATACGTGCACTTCTACATCATACATCATAATGCATGTGTGTACTCTTACACTGCACATAATAATATATACGTGTATTCTCATATTGTACGTCATAATATATATATGCACTCCTACACTATACGTCACAGCGTATACATGCATCGTACATTTGAACATATTTGTATACTCTCACACCATATGTTAGAAAATATGTGTACTTTCATACCGTAAGTCATCATATATATGCATACAAGATATTTTTATCATAATTCTTTTGTATCATCTAGGGATTGCAACATAGTGGCCTAGTATGTCCATAGTTGATGAGTCAAGTGAATTATTATCTTATTATGGAGATAATAATTTACTGAGCTAAAATGAGTTCTGATATGTATGACTTATGACCGGCTCGATATTGAGCCTAAAGGGTCACACATATATGGTAGGTGTTACGATGAGTAGAGGTTTGAATATGAGATATCCGTTGAAGCCCCTATCTTATTGGATATCCACTAAGCCCCTAAATTATTGGATCTTGTGGATAAGATCCAATAAGAGCCAATAAAAGATTATTGGGTAGATATCTACTAATCTAAGAGGCTTAGGTAGTTAGATGGAGATCCAATGCCCAATAGGGCATGATCCATTAGGGTTAAGTTCATAAGAGGTCTCTATAAATAGGAGGGAACCAAAGGACCATAAGTAAGATCATTTTTAGTTGCCACCTCTGATTCTCCTTCCCCCTCTCCTCCTTAGCCAATAACATATATTTGGGGCATATGAACAATAAGAAGGGTCGGAACCTTCTTGATTACATACAGTACACAACGAGAAGATTTGAGCAACGATTTAAGGAGCATCTTCACAGCCCCTACCATATGGATCACTACTAGAGAGGAGGACAATTGACCTTCTTCATCCTTTCTCATATATCTATAGATTTTTAGAATATATGATCTCCCTATGTAATATACATCCCTTAACACGCGTGGTTTTTTTGGTTTTGCAGGTTTTTGCGTACCAATCTTCGCATAACGATAAAATCTTCTTTTCTGCATAAAATTCTAGGTTTTTTATTTTCAATTCTTCCATTGTGCATGTGAGGTCATCTCATATTTTCTAACATGGACAATATAGGATTTATTATTGTAATCGTTTGTGTATAAAGTTTCCTAAGTAGTTTAAAGTTTAATTGAATTAGTTTTGCATATAACCATATCAACTTAATTAAGGACCCATTAGACCTAAATTAAGATTGAATTAGACCTATTGGAAGGTCAATTCAGTAACTTAAAGTTGAGTTAGGCGGTGGCACCACCAGGCCAAGCAGTGAAACCACTTATGAGTTGGAAAGTATGGAGTGCATGTTTCTAATAAACTTGACGATAGTACCGCTGGTGTCAGGCAGTAATGCCACCCAGACTAGCAGTGGTACCACCTAAACTAGTGGTGGCACCTTTAGAACATAGTCTTCTAGGCTGTGTTAGATAGTGGTACTGCCCAAGCAAGTGGTGGTATCGCTAGAGCCCGATCTCCCAAGCTATATCAAGCAGTAATACTGTTAGTATCCCGAAAACCTATGGATGAGATTTTTTAGCTCTATTTTTGAAGTCATTTGGGGCCTATAAATACCCTACTCATTATTGCTTGATATACCAAGAAAAGAGTATGAAAAACTTATGATCGAAGTATGTAAACTTTGTTAAAAGTATTGAGTTCCTTCCTCCTTAAGCTTATAAGTCATTCTAAGGGAGGTGTGAGGATTACTTATAAAAAAGAGTTGTAAATATTCTTTTCTAAGCTCAAATAGAACTTATTATATTTAGAATTCTAACAAGCTCAAATAGAACTTATTATCGTAAATAAGATATTACAATAATAACTCTATACACTAATCTTAGGCTAAAGTTATACTAGAGGCCTTAGAATCATAAGAGATTCATACAAAATATAAACGAAAAAAAAAAATTGAAGTCTATGTTACTCAAAAGTAGTTGAAAATATTAGTCTATAATTTATAAAACTAAAATATAGGTATAACAAGAGAAGAATTAGGGTTTTCTTACCTGAATGATCCTTAGAATTGGGGTTGTTGAAAAAAAAGAAAAATGATCATGAATTATTAGATTGATAAAGAGGATGAGGCCAAAAGAAGATAGAGATGCTTAAAATATTACCTTGAGGCCTTGGGTTTAATCCCACTAGGTTTTATTTTAAATTTTTTATTAATATAATTTTAATATTATAGTAACTTCAATTAAGTTTAATTTGGTTTGATCAATCTTACTTATATATCTTAATATTTAATATAAAACTCCTCTTTGATTTGTTTATCTGTTTAATTTTTTATTATTTCATCCATGCTTGAGTAGCTTATGATTCGCCATCTACATAATATTAAAACTTAAGCTTTCTTATGTTAATAACGATCAAATTCATTCAAACCTTGAGATTTATTTAAGGTTGACTAAGATTTAATTGTAACTTCTAGTCACTATATGTATGCTTATTATCATTACTTAACATCATATTCAAGTCCACTAGATTTATTGTACTATGCTTAAAGTACTGTTTATATATACATCAATATTTCATAGAATATTAAAAATAATATATTTAAAAAATACTTTAGAAGTAAAAAATACAAACATAAAATAATATTTATGAAACATAGATATCATAATTAATATCACTAAGTAACGATAATATATATTATTTATATTCTATTGACATATTAATTATGCTTGAGATTCAAACATTATGATTGATATTAAATTTAACCTTCGGTATAAATTATACTATCTGGTTGACCATCAAGCTAAGAGTTGTGACCATCAAACTAGCAGCCACATCTACTAATTAATAGTTGTTGACTTGACCCAACACCCCGACGCGGATCTTTTCAGTGGCTGACGTGAGGGATGATGTAAATATTTGATGTTTCATATGAATAGGCAGAGAGAGAGAGAGAGAGAGAGAGAGAGAGAGAGAGAGGGGGGGGGGTTGGAGATCTGCTGTGATTCGCGTCAAGACAATGATGGTGATATAGCGATGGCTCAAGTCCGAGAGACTTGGGCTAATTGGTGGGTCGGATTAGATTCTAATGAAGATTTCTGTCTTACCCAAATTGAGATTTGGCGGCCAGACAAGATCAAACAATTTTAAGTCTACGAATTTTAGATGGCGTCTCATTGAAAAGACCTATGTTATTAGATGAAATGAAATATACATATTTTTAAGGTAGATTTTGATTGTGGAAGCCTTCGTTACAAGATATTGTTGAGTGATGATGACTTTTTATAATTATTTTCAGAATAGAAGTAAGTGGCTGTTTAGTTGGTACAATAAGTATACGGGATTATTGGATTTACTTGAATATGAAGAGTCAATCAAATTATTAGGCATTACATTTAGTATAATCACATGTCGTATCAATCAAATTATTAAGTTGACAAGGCATCCGAAGCGATATAATACTACTAAGTAGATCTGCAATATATATATATATATATATATATATATATATATATATATATATATATATATATATATATATATATATATATATATATATATATATATATATATATATATATATATTTTAATTTTCTCCATAGTTATATAAAAATATATAACAAAAAGTTCTTTTTGTTTTACTCAAAACTCATAATAAATTTGTTTGAAATTGATTTCTATTTTTTAATTCTTCATATACTTTTGTGATATACCCAAATTGTTATATCACTATCATTGTTCAATTTAGATTCGATTTTATTTTTTTTACATTTTTCCTTTTTATATGAATATAAATTCTTGAAGATTCTTTCTTTCTTTCTTTCTTTCTTCGTAAAAATGTTATTAATATAACAGGGACTTGAACTGATTTGACTCATTGGTTAAATGGTTTGAAGGAGTCTAAAGTGATATGAAAGATGTATAAAGAGAAGACATCCATCCGCATGACTCTACAAACCCTGATATGATGGGTAATAAAATGAAAGGTGGGGATTGTTCTTAGTAAAATTTCTCTGGACATAGTGACTGCATTTATGTTCTCATGAGCTGTCCCCTGCTAGCATTTAGGTTATGATAAACCCTAGCTTGTATTCTCTTATATCGATTATAGTAAATTCATTACATATACTTTCAATAGGTTGCTTTTTATATCCGAGCTCTTCGTGTTATAATAGTTTTTCTATACTGAAATTTGACGTTAGGTTGGTGCTGAAATTATTTATCTTGAAATGGTATCTTATTTTTATCTTCACTCACTTTCCTACAACCACTATTTCCATTCAGATTGTATCAATAATTGGCTCAGGATCAGTGTTTTTGTTGGACAAAGTTTACCAGCCCGGTGATCTACTGAATGATGTATGTTTCTTCACTTTATCGTCGGACAAAGTTTAAATGACAATTCTGAAAGGGTGGAATTCTAATGAGAATCTTTGCAAAGTATGAGCTCTTATTCTGCAATACTCTTATTTAGTTCCACATCAGCAGATACTCTTATTTAGTTTTATAGTATTTAGTTGTAGAGAGACTCTTATTTAGTTCCCTATTGGATGGAAGTGGTTGATGATCACAGGAGTAAATAGGACTTTCTGATCTACCAAGCTAATAGATCAATTCACAAGGTATTGTGCAGATCACAACTCCAAGATGTTGATCCTTGTCGGTAGTGATCAACTTAACTTGATATCTTGTCAGGAATCAATTTTTTTCAATAATGTTTTACAATATATAGACACATAATAAATATTGTCAATTATAATTTAATCCCCGGCGAGGACAATAGGATGAAACAACTTTAACATACTAATGAGTAATGAATACCTTCTTTAGAATAAGCAACATATACGTAATCTCCATTGCTCCAATCTTACAACTGGCTGGAACAAAGGCTGCAAAATAGGAAAGAGTGCATGTAGTTCCAACCAAATACCAAACACAAATAGAAAACTAGTGGGCGGTTTACACAACTGATAGAGCGCAACCACAACTACAACTCTTCAGATAACTAACTACTAGGTGAGGAATTAGAATGGCATTTTACAACCTCATTCACTTGGCCATCATGATTTTAACGAATTCCTCATAGTTGATCTGGCCGTCGCCATCGACATCTGCTTCACGAATCATTTCATCAACTTCCTCATCAGTAAGCTTCTCTCCAAGGTTGGTCATGACATGGCGGAGTTCTGCAGCTGAGATGAAACCGTTCTGGTCCTTGTCAAACACTCGGAACGCTTCCTTTAGTTCCTCCTCTGAATCAGTATCCTTCATCTTGCGAGCCATCAGATTAAGAAACTCTGGAAAGTCGATTGTTCCATTGCCATCAGCGTCAACCTCATTTATCATGTCTTGCAGCTCTGCTTCTGTAGGATTCTGACCCAAAGAACGCATCACCGTTCCAAGCTCCTTTGTTGTGATACAACCTGTTGGAATTACAAACAAAAATTGCACTTCAAAAATTCTACTCAGGTATGCCATTGAGTTCCGTCCAAACTAACCTTTCTTTTCCCATTACAGGATTTTATATAATACTTAAACATAAAGCAAACAATCCTATAGATGAAAGCCAAATGCCATCTCTGTCTAGAATTGAAATTATTGCAATTAAACCAAAAATTGAAGTGCACCACAAATAATCAATTAAATAAATAGTTCACTATGGGCATTATTGTAGTGCACATCAGAAAGAGTACCCACCATTGCCAAGTATCCAAGTACCACTACAATAGCAAACAGCTTTTGTTTAAGGCATCGTTCACAGAGACATTAATGTTCCAGTTCTCTCCCTGGTGACTAAAAGAGATCAAAGGCACACAGGAAAATCCCCAACAGAGGATGGTTGCCATCACTCAGCATAATTTATAAAAACTGTTTTAATAACAGTGCTATTATACAGATTTTGCAACATTATTCAATATTCTTAACACTATAATGTTTCCTGTTTACTCTTTTTAACAGTGTTTTCTTATCTGTAATGTCCATTACGGCAGTCTTCTGTTGCTTTACTAAGAAAAGGTTAATTCGCTTCTAACAAATTAACATTTGAGCTAAGAACCTACAATGGCTTTAATTTAATACATTAATTTCTAATAGTAGTGCTGAAGTCTGTAATTACAATTTTTTATACACTTTTGCAAATTAATACAGATTGCTTTCAAAATAGCAATTTTCTATACTATATTTTTTATTTTAATGTCCCTAAACTTCATGTATCCTTGATTTATTTTTAACAAATATCAAAATTTTGAATTCTATCTTATTTAAGAAGACATTATAAATAATAATTCATTGTGACATCTGATTGCCTTGAAAAAACACCATAATAAATCTTTAAAGGGTGATGATAGTTCTTTGGTTACTCCTGATGGCAAGAAGAACTAGAAGTCTAGCTGATTACTCTAGGCTTAATCTCAGCAATGGGAAAGTTTCCCCTTTCTTAAATTCTTCCTCTAAATCAAATTTTGCTGATCCTGCAAAAGCCTCAGATTCTCTGACATGTCTCCCGGAGAAGTTGAAAAACTTTGTAGGTTTTGATGATCTTTATGGAATATATGGAAATATAAGACTGTTAGGAACATTCACAAAGCCCAAGAAGATGGTTATCATAAAATTTCTAAGGTGTTAATATAACAGTGTAGCTGATGGAAAGACAAAAACCCTATTAGATTTGATTAATGTCGTTTATTACAGGAATACAACAGAACTTGTGGTATATGGTTAACCAGATACTTCCACTGTACAAAGAACTCCTTGTGAGAAGGAACACAAACCAAGGTTTGATTACTTCCCAATCTGGGGTGTTTAGCAAAAGTTGGTTTCCAGGAGATAATCCTAAAAATGTAAACATTGTCTTTGTAGGATATTTCCTAAATAATGACAATTCCTTGTTGTAAACTTGGATCTGAAAATGCATCTTTCCATTCAGATCAATAATTCTTACAAATGATTGAAGCCACATTTTTCCTACTACTAATCGTCTAAATCCCTTTGGTAATACCAAGTTCATTTATAAAAAGCTGTATAAACTCTAAATCCTTCATTTTGGAAGGAACTTGTTTATACTTGCTGGTAAAACAAAATTTAAATATCTTTCCATTCAAATTTAGAATTCCTACAAATGATTTCAGCGACAACTTCTTCTACTCTTATAAATCCTTTATTATAAACAGTCATACTAGCATTCTCACCAATTTGTCTCTTGAAAACAACCCACTAGGTTGCAGCTGGATCTGAAAAAAGATCAAGATTAATGGTTCTGTAAAAAATAGAAGCCTTGTAGCACAAAATTTTGGACAGAGAAATAGCTATTTATTTCGATACTAAGACTGAAGTATAAATTATCACCATCTAAGCCTGTTTTGGTTTTGCTTTCATACACAAGTTTTTTATTAAATTGATGTGAATATTGTTTTCCTCCATGGCGATTGAGAAGAATATACCTACAGGATCAACTAAAAAGCTTCTTCATGCTTCGAAAAGAAGGAAAAGTGTGTGGGCTAATTTCACTCTAATATGGACTAAAGCAAATAATCCAAACAATGACATTAAAAAATTTGACCATGTGATCCTCTCTTTTGAATGATACAGTGAATCTAATCATTATCTTTGTTGTTAAAAAAATAAAGAATATAAGGATAATATTCTCTCTTTGCTTTCAATTGATCTAATCATTGAAATCAAATCCTTTTTATCCACTATTTTGCATGAAGAAATTTTAGTGTTATTATAGGAATAAAGATCCCAAAATCTTTTTAATTCTACATCGTCATCTCATTATAATTGTGTATTTTCCATCTGTGTCTATTCCTTATGATCTAAGAACAAAAGCAACCCTGTAGAACATGAGAAATACTTTATAATCATAGGATCTTTTATTATATTTAAAATAGTGAAGCAAGAGAAATACTCAATAATCATATGATCTCATCTTTATTTTTGACATAGGACTAGACCAAAAATCTCTTGAGATATTTTAATATTTTAGTAAATATACTAGTAATCATAGTATGACACACTGCAATGCCCTATAATGAATCTTAAAATTAGGTACCATTGAGTAATAAATGGATAAACCTTGAGTAATAAATGTTAGAATGATGTTAACTGGATCTTTAATTCATTGAAAATTATATCAAATTTTTGCTGTGTATCATCATTAACGATAATATTATCATGTCAATCTTCTAAACAAACTAGGAGTACTATGAAAGCTGAAATCATAACACCATCCATTTTGAATTTGGTTTGTATGCTTCCATTGCTCTCATCTCCTATTATTCCTATCCATGTTTGTTGTGATTGTCAAGGTATGACAGATATAAAAACTTATAGACACTAAGATTGAGTGGCCATCTAAAAATCAATTAGATAGTTGGATTCTTATTCAAATATTTTTCTATCTTATGTTAGAACCAAGGTTCGCCGTACCGTACCGTACCGACGTTTCGACCCGGGCTCGGTACGGTATGGTACCAGTATACCGGGCGGTACATCAGGGAGTACCGAGCGGTACACCCTGGTGTACTGAACAATTTTATACCTTTTTATACTGTAGCAGTGTTACAGTATAGTACTATAGCACTGTAGCGGTACCGGGCGGTCCGCGTACCGGTAACCTGTCGGACCGGTATGTACTGCCCAGTACGAGCGGTACGCTTCGATATGACAGATCTTGGTTAGAACTTATTTAGGATTCTCCAGTATGAGCGAGTTTATAGATGATCACTACTGAAAATCTGGACATTACTTGAAATATATCATGAATACACAAAATCCTCAAGCATGTCCAGTAAACTGCAAACCCGCAAAGACGTATATCATATTATGCATGACACTTCAAGATCTCATTCACTTCATTTCCTTTAGATAAATGTCTTCTACACTAAACTGGTTCATCTGTATCTTTTAGATGGATGCTTTCTAATGTTAAATAATTTAAAGATGTCCCACTGACCATACAATAAATGCACCAATGAAATATTGATCTATTTATTTGTTTAAATTTAAAATTCTAAAGTATTGTGGATTATCAAAAATAATAAGAAAACCCAAAATTATTTTTTTAAATTTATCTTCCTTTTTTCTTTTTATTTCATGTTCATGTCTATAAACTAAGTCACTGGGAATGTGGCATTTGGTAATGTACACAGGATTTACCATTGGTTGTCACATCTTCAAAACCGATACTAGAGTTTACGGGCATGACATACACCATCAAGAGCTCATGGTTGTTTCACGACTTCTCCATATAGCGAGTGCATGATATACACCATCAGTTTTGAGCTCTCCATATGCACCATGAAGAACTCAAAATTGATTTTTTTCCCTTTATCTTCTTTATACTTTTTATTTCATGTTCATGTTCATAAACTAAGCTTTCAGCAATGTGGTTATGTATACAGGATTTACCATTGGTTGTCACGGTGTCAAAACAGACACTGGGCATTTACAAACATAATATACAGTTATAAACCATGAAGAAGTCACGGTTGTTTCACTACTTTCCCATATAGAGAGATAAAAATAAATTACTTTCTTTGGATCCACTTCACTTCTTTCAATCCACCTCACCTCTCTACTCCATTGCCTTCATTAATCATTGTTTTCTACTTTTCTATTTTACTAGTACTGGTCGAATACTCAACTTCCTATATGATCATGTTCATAACAACCTCAATTGGATCTTAGGGCAATTTTCAACAAAAGCCTTCAGAAAAGGTCAGAAATATGTCTAGCATACACACCCCTCCCTTCTAAACTTCCTAATTTAATTTCTCACATTAGTTACTTATTAGATGTTTTCATTGAAGTTGAGAAAAATTATTTTTGATAACATACATTTTAAGGTCGCATTCTCGGCCTTTCATATAGCCTTTCATCAAGAAATCACCCTAACATACAACTAGGGTTGTCCTCGTATGATCATGATCAAGAAGGATATTGATAATACCATCCAACGCCAGCAAAATAAAAAGTAGGATGGATCAAATAATGAAGACAGCATAGAATAAAGAGGCAAATTGGATCTAAAGAAATAAAATGTATTGAAAAAGATTAGTATAACTTATTTTAGTTCTATGCATACATCTCCCTCTATTAACACTAGGATGGATAGAGTCTTGTTATGTACCAAGATTTCAATGGAGAAGCCATGAAGCAGTTAGGATCTTTCATGATCTGCATCATGCATGTACGCCTATGGAATTGATTCTGGGGATGTCACAACCAAAGAGGAACCCCCATACACATTGCCACATTGCCAAGGACTTAGTTGAGAAAATGTGAACATGGAAAAGAATATAAAAGAGAATAAAACAAAATATAAAATCAATTTTGAATCCCGCTGTTATTTTTCCAACAATCCTATTGGATATAGCTAATACTACACCTAGAAGTGCAATTAAATAGAGAAAAGAAAATACATACACATGTAATCAACGTAATTGATAGTTTAACTACATGCCATATCATAGCACACATCAAAAAGAGTACCCATTGTTTAAAGAGAATTTGTGAAGTGTCCAAATATCAATAGATACTATTTAGGGAGCAATGTTAATAGAGACAATTGTTGCACTATAAGCAAACAACTTTAGTTTGAGCCTGTGAACACTAATGCTCCAATTCTATCCCTAATGACTAAAAGAGATCAAAGGAAGGTTGTTCCTGCTAATAACCCTATACTAAAAAATAAGGTAAAATAATTAATTCCTTAAAATCATTAAAATTATGCTCTACAATATATGCCAACACGCATAAGGAAACCTTGACACAACAGGAAGGTTGTTCATTTGCAATTTGACTGACCAAGACTATTATCATTGAAAGAACCTCTCTAGTTGTAATGGTGAGGCACAAACAAGAGCCTCATGCACTAAACCACCTTGAGAATATGTCAAATGGCAAAATTGTTGCTGTAGCAAGATCTCTGGGCACCTAAAATGTTGCTTTTGATAAAACTAAAACTAAAAGCATCAAATGATCTATATCTATTATGTATTTGAAGATGTACATGATCATATCTTATTCTACTCTAATACTATGCTTTTTATTTACAACCATAAATAGCTCAATCAAGTAATTTAACATGTGCATCAAATGGGCTGAAATACCTTGTTTTTCGCCACATCATGGTGATTCATCCACTAAATCCACTCATTAAAGTTTCTAGAGTGCCTAAATAATATTTTCGAGAAAAGTCCAAAATGGTCAATGCAGCAATCTATCAGTAACTCATCATTCGCAACTGAATTCTTGAATGATCCATTCATTAAAGACTATGAGACACTAACAGGTTTCGCATGATCATTTTTTGTTGATATGGTTGAAGTTGCTCAGTAGCCATACTTTCACTTTAAATTGTCTGATATACTAATACCACACACTGGTTTATTAAATATATAATCTCTTCCATTAGCAACCCAGTTTCTGTGGAAGAAAAATGACCAGCCTATTCACACCACAAAAATCCCAATATATGTATTCATCATCACAAATTGGGGGTACAATGACCAAGTCTATAAACAAAGTTCATTAAAATACGATCTAATCAAATCCTAGCGCCCTTTCCATCATATGCCTCTTCAACTTAAAAAATATGATCGACACCAAGATATCTCAGTCCAAGACTTATAAAGCTAATAAAAGGTCTTAAATAGAAGTATCGATTAGTAATACAGAAGTGACAATGGAATCATGATGTTAACTAATAATACATACTCATTAGTAATATCGGATAGGAGAGAGACAAAATTGCTTTGATCAATTATCTGCAATTCTTAATGCAAGTATTTGACGAAAAAATCCAGACTTATGTAGATCTCAAGTGATACAGCCGTACTTAAATCTCAAGTGAAATACACTCTTCCGTAGAAGAAGATCAAACAACACTCTTCGAAGACTTAAAGTCGTCTGAAAAAACCAGATGGCATGCTTTCGAATCCAAGTGTGCAGAATAGAAACAGATTAAGTCCTTCACCATCAAATTAAATATCAGATCCGATGCCAAATAGCTCAAAGGGGGCAAGAAACGATCAGCGGGGCATAAGATGTGGAACATGTATAGGAAATAAAAGGACAAAGGAACAAAACAGCATCGAGTGGATCTAACCATCGCCGTCCTTGTCGAACAAGCTGAAGGCCTCCTTGAACTCGGCAATCTGGTCGTCGGTAAGCTGCTCCGCCATGCCTCCTCCGCGACCCGATCTCACAATAGCGGAAAAAATAAAGATCTGTAAGCAACAACGGAGAAAATGGCGAGAGGAGGAGAGAGAACGCAGGTGTTATGTGCCCTCGGCTTCGCGACCATCGATTCCACCCCATAAAACGTCGTTATAACCCGACGTTATCTCTTCCTCCTCCAACAACACCCCTGTACATCTTATAAAATTACGTACTTGCCGCCCGAGCACGCCCGGAATGACGCTTTTGGCCTCCTCGCATGCGGGACCCGCTACGTTAAAGTGCGTAAGAGATTCTACAGTGCAGCGGGCCCCGTGTATGCTTCCAATAGTCACGTCAGTATCAATGCGCGTGAATCATGCAAGGGTCAGAAAAAGTAGTGCTTGTTTGAGGGCCCGTCCCGCCATGGTCGCCGAGTACGCGTCATGCTTTCCCCACGTTTCAGGAAACCTGACATCGGACTCGGCCGTCAGATTTTGATCGGTCAGCTGCAATTGCTCCATCTCTTGGGTGCAACGGTCTAAAAAATTTAAGGGGAAATGGGCCATTTAACAGGTAAGCGTTTCCGTCGTCCGCGGCGGGCCCTGCGCAAGTCTCCAGTATGCACGTTGGTAGACAACGGTGTGACATGCCAACGGGTGACAGAAGGTATTAGTCAATTGGGGTCGGCATCTTGTTGTAGTCCGCCGCATACGCGTCACGCGTCGTTTCGTTCCACGAACTTAACGATAATCCATACCGTTCGATTTTGATCGAACGACTGAAGTTGCTCCCTCCGTGCAAGGGCGTAGCTTCGGGGTTTTTTCGTAATTTGAGAACACGGTGGAAATATCTTTCTCTTTTTTTTCTACCGTAATTATCGCAGCCATTTCTGGGGAATCTTTTCTTCGTTTTGGCATCTACAAGGAAGTCTCCGTTTCACCCTCGACGGGGGATCTGGTCAATAACCAGTCGTTGACGTCCGATTAGGGTCCACGTCATCTTCTGCTTCCGTTCCCGTTGCGAGTGACCGTCTTAGATCTGCTCGGCATCGAGGCCATCTTGGACCGTCGATTACAAGAGGAAGGTGACAACAGGGCCGTTGAAAGGACCGGATTAAATAAGACCATACCTAAAAGTATTTACATAATGCATTTTGAGTGAATCTTGGTGGTTACAGTGTTTTTAAATAGGGTTATAGGAGCTCAGTTATAATGTTCCGTAATAAGGTTAACAATGACCAATTACATTAACTGTGATGAAAGAAACTAAAGAAGGAAATGAAATCAAAATTACCTTAAAAAAATCAGTTAGGAAGCTAAATAGGATTTGTTCCTTTTGGGAAAAATCTCTATAATATGATTCATGACTCTGACGTCTAATAAGGCAACATATCCTTCCATTTTATATGAACCACACTTAAAAATTGTGGGATATAAAGAGAAATAATTTTTTTTATATGAATAAATACTAATAGATCATAACATATAGCGAAATTAAATGGAATTATAATCAAATAAAACACAAAGATATACGAAAAACCCCTCAAATGTGAAAGGTAAAAATCATAGGATAAACTAGAGATAATCCACTATAAGAATAATGAATATACAAATCTCAATCTCTTGCCCAAAACCCTAACAGCAATCACAAGAAAATAACTAAGATACAATGATCATGTCACTGTGCACAAAATTCTAAAGCCTCCCTAATTCTCCCCAAGTAATCACAGTAAGAATCTACTATAGATTTGATCTAACCTGAGATGAGAACATTGTTGGATGATTGAGAACATTCTCTCTACATTGTCCTTGTTTTCTTCCCTTTCTTTCTCCTTGGATTTCTGTCTTTTTCTCCTCCTTTTTGCTACTACAAAGATCTCCTCTGCTGCCCTCGTTATTGTCCTATTTATGCACTAAAAAACGTAGCCCTTATACCCCTTTAACTTTGATTTAGGGTTAGGTCAAAAGAGTGGGCTGTGGGTTGATAAAGCCCACATTGGGCTGAACAAATGGGCTATCAGCCCAACAACCTCGCCCTTCAGCCCATAAGGGAGGTTGTCTCAAGACTCCTCAATGTGAAACCATATCGACCAGTTGTCGGCATATCTCCTGTCTTTCTTTTGGTAAGGTCTTTGTCAACATGTTTGTTTCGTTGTCATCTGTGTTAATTTTCTGAAGTTGCAACTGCTTTTCTTCAAATACATTTCGAATCCAGTGGTATCTGACATCTATATGCTTTAACTTGGAATGAAGCATTGGGTTCTTACACAAATCGATGACACTCTGACTGTCATAATGCACCACATAATTTTTCTATTTCAGCCCAAATTCTTATAAGAATTCTTTCATCCATAACATTTCTTTGCAAACATCTATAGCAGCAATATATTCTGCCTCTATGGTGGAGAGAGCAATACACCTTTGCAATCTGGATTGTCATGACACAGCTCCCCCTACAAAAGTAAGTACATAACCTGATGTGGACTTCCTCGTATCTATATCTCTTTCCATATTTGCATCTGTGTAACCTGTCAACACAGGTGGTCCACCTCCAAAGCTTAAACAAACCTTAGAGCTCCCTCTGAGATATCTAAAAATCTACTTCACTACTGCCCAGTGCTCTTTACTTAGATTTACAAGAAATCTGCTAGTAACACAAACTGCATATGCGATATCCGGCCTCATACATATCATTGCATACATTAAACTTCCGACTGCTGAAGTATAAGGAACCTTTTGCATTTTCTCATTCTTATCACTTGACGGACTCTATTCTGAGCACAACTTGAAGTGACCTGCAAGTGGAGAACCAACTAGTTTTGCATTGCTCATACTGAATCTTTCCAATACCTTCTCGATGTATTTCTCCTGTGACAACCAAATCTTCTTATTTTTCCTATCACGGGAAATCTGCATACCTAGTATTTGCTTTGTTGGCCCCATATCCTTCATTGCAAAAGACTCACTCAGTTCATTCTTCAACATGTCAATTGTAGACATATCTTTCCCAAGAATAAGCATATCATCAACATAAAGTAAGAGAATAATAAAATTCTCACCAAACTATTTGATGTACATACAATAATATGAAGCCGTTCTTTTGTATCCATTTTCTGTTATAAATGAATCAAACTTTCTGTACAACTGTCTTGGAGCTTGCTTTAGCCCATACAAGCTCTTCTTCAACTTGCAGATCAAGTTCCCTTTACCTTTGACTTTGAAGCCTTCTGGTTATTCCATATAAATTTTATCCTCTAAATTACCATGAAGGAAAGCTGTCTTTACATCTAACTGCTCAACCTCCAAGTCCTAGCTAACAGTAATATCAAGAGTAACACGAATAGAAGACATTTTAACAACAGGAGAAAAAATCTCTTTAAAGTCAATACCTTTCTTTTCACTAAAGCCTTTCACAACCAATCTAGCTTTGTACTTTGGTTGAGAATAATATTCTTGAGTCTTCAACCTTAAAACACACTTGTTCTTTAAGGCTTTCATTCCATTTGGTAGTAGTACCAAATCATAAGTGTGGTTCTTCTGAAGAGCATCCATCTTTTCTTATATAGCAACTAACCACTTCTTTTTTTGCTCACTTTCAGCTGCTTTCTGGTAACTCTTTGGTTCACCTACATCAGTAAGCATCGCATACTCATCTGTAGAGTATCTTCTGGAAGGTTGATGTTGTCTAAAAGATCTTCTCAATTGAGGTTCTGTAGGAAGTTGCTCTCCAACTTCTTCTTGCCCAACATGTCCTGTAAGTAAATTAACATCAGGCTCTACACCATTTTCATGCATATCTCCCCTATCACCCTGATATACTGGAGGAGTAATTGGGTCACAATCTGCTAATCCTTCTACAGAAGTCTTGGTTGGTGTCTTCTTCTTTAAATCCTCAAAGGTTTGATCATAAAAAAAGATCACATCTCTGCTTCTAAACATCTTCTGCTTTTCTGGATCCCAAAGCTTGTAACCAAACCGATCATGTGAGTAGCCAAGAAAAATACATTCTTTAGTCTTACCATCCAGCTTGGACCTCTCTTTATTTGGAATATATACAAATACACGACAACCAAACACTTTCAAATGCTTATAGGAAACATCTTTCCTTGACCATACATACTCTGTAACATCACCATCTAGGACTGTACATGGTGACAAGTTGATCACATTAACTACAGTCCTCAAAGCCTTATCACAAAACTTTTTGGGTAGCTTGGCCTATAAAAGTATACATCTGATCTTTTCCATGATGGTGTGGTTCATCATCTCTACAATAGCATTATGCTGAGGTGTACCAGGAACTGTCATCTCATGTTGGATGTCATGTGACCTGCAATAATCATTAAATAATTCTGTGTATTCACTACCATTATCTGATCTTATGTATTTCAATTATCTTTCTGTCTCCCTTTCAACTTTGGCATGAAACTCTTTAAAGACATTAATGACCTGATCTTTAGTCTTCAAAGCATATGTCCAAACTTTTCTGAAAAAATCATCTATAAAGGTGACAAAATAAAGTGCACCACTGATACCAGGAACATCAAGAGATCCACCAGGAGTTTTTGTCCTCAAAGGACTACATACATCTGTATAAACACGGTCTAAGGCATGCATTTTTCTAAATAAAACAGGACTAGCAAATGAAACTCTGTGTTGTTTACCAGCCAAATAATCAATACAATGGTTCAGATGTGTACCTCTAAGGTTTGGCAATACTTCTCTCTTGGAAAGAGCTTGCAGCCCCTTCTCGCTCATATGTCTCAGTCGCCTATGCGAAGTATGATATTTCTTTCCACTAACCATAATAAGAGAACCCTTACTGAGCTTCCATTACCCTTTATAAAATCTGCTATCATAGTATTCATCATCTAGCCTTCCAATTGAAATTAAATTCAGCCTCAAGTCAACCACATGCCTCATTTTCTTAAGCACCAACTTGCAACTAAAGTTGGTGCTTAAATGGATATCACTCATGCCAATGATATCTGCCGTGCCATAATTGCCTATCTTGACAACACCAAAATTTTCAAAGCTATATATAGCAAAAAACTCTATTCGTGGTGTAGCATGATAAGAAGCACCTATGTCAATCACCCACTCAAGATCCTGACACATACAAGAAAAAATATCATAAGAAGGAGATAAAATCAAATAATCACCACCCTGCACTATAGTTGTGATATTATCTTTTGACTCTGTAGACTCCACTTCTTTTCCTTTTTTCTTGTTCTTCTTTAGTTGCTTACATTGATTCTTATAATGTCCTTTCTCACCATAATTATAGCAAACAATATCTTATCTTGATCTTGACTTACTTCTACCCATGTATGAACTGCTTCTAGACTTTGACCTTCCTTTGTTCTCTGAGATAAGTGCCTGTGAATCATTTTGAGATGTTGCTGAATTTTTTTTCTCCACTCCCCATTCAACAAACTGCTTATTACTTGACTCATGGTAATAGCATCATCTTGTGCAAAATTACTCAGGGAAACCACTAGTGTCTCCCAACTTTCTGAACTGAAAAGTAACAATGCTTGTAACTTATCATTAAGAGACATTTTCATAGAGGATAACTAGTTAGTAATACTCTGCATTTCATTCAAATGCTCAGCAATAGAAGCACCCTCTCTATATTTTATGTTCATAAGTTTTCTGATAAAAAAGTTTTGTTGCCAGCTGTTTTTCTTTCTTAGAGACTTTCCAACTTTTTCCAAAGAGAATATACAGAAATTTCAGTAGAAATATGGTGAAGACACTATCATCAAGCCATTGTCGAATAAACCTCTTCCACTCATCATCTGTCATAGTTGTGGGTTTTGCACTATCCCCCTGCAAAGGTTCATACAAATTTTTGCAATACAAGATATCTTTCATTCTTGGTTTTCATATCATCTAATTGTTTCCATTCAAACTAATCATGCGAGAAACATTACTGGCCTCCATATTTAAATACAAAAATTAAATCACCACAACCCCACTCCGATACCAGTTGATGGGATATAAAGAAAAATAAACCTTTGTTTATGAACAAATACTAATAGGCTATAACACGCAGCGGAATTAAATGAAATCACAATCAAATAGAACACTAAGATATACGTGAAAAACCCCTCCAATGTGAAAGGTAAAACCACTGGGCAAACTAGAGATAATCCATTATAAGAATAATGAATATACAAATCTCAATCTCTTGCCCAAAACCCTAGCAATAATCATAACAGAATAACTAGGATATAAGGATCATGTCACTATGCATAAAATTTTAAAGCCTCCATAATTTTTCCCAAGTAATCATAGTAAGAATCTACTATATATTTGATCTAATCTAAGATGAGAACATTGCTGGATGATTAAGAATAGTCTCTTTGCGTTATCCTTGTTTTCTTCCCTTTCTTTCTCCTTAGATTTTTATCTTTTTCTCCTCCTTTTTACTGCTGTAAAGATCTCCTCTGCTGCCCTCATTGCTATCCTATTTATGCACTTAAAAATAGAGCTCATGTACTTTTCTTAACTTTGATCTAAGATTAAATCAAACGAATAAATGGGCTATGAGCCCAACACCAGCATCATGGTGATCAAGATTGTTGCTGGCATTTACCCTACAGAGGAACAGAAAAAGTCCCACTGCGTGCCCGAGTGACAAGTGGTATAGAATTGTGAAATTGAGGAATTGGTACGGTGCAATCTCCCTACTCCAAATGTGCATTAACCTATGAGAGCATCAACAAACTACCTTTTGAACTACGATAAAAGTAAAAAGAAAATAAAAAGATTGTATCATGCATCTATTACAACAGAATACACAATCCATACTTTAACCGGAAACCACAACGGCACGATCTATAAAAAAGAGAGAGAGAGAGAGAGAGAGAGAGAGAGATAGTTTGTGTTAGCGTAATACAATATTATTATTAAGTAAAAAAACTTTAATATCAAACATTTAAAATTAAATAATAATATATCTAAATATTACAATACTGATAGGAAGCAAACATAGAGTCATCAACTCACCCACGATGCCACATCATGAGCATGTCTTAATCTACCTCACATTAATAGCTAACAACATGACACAGTCTCGATAATATTTCCTACCACTCTAAGGATAAAAAGATCATTTCCTACTTATACGAAAGGAGGAAAGGAGTCTGATCATAGGGCAATAGCTCTAACAGTACTTTGGGCACAGCCTATTGGTAAGCCGTCTACCTTAACTCCCCGACCTCATTAAGATCAAAGGATAAAAGGATAGAGAAAGATTTTTACTATCATGATCAATCAATTAATATTGATCTTATCTTCGATCAACTAGTATGAAGGTCAGTCGACTTAGCCAAGAGCCCAAGTATAAAAGTCATCCACGAGGGGGGGACTCCACGCTCATTCCATTAGATAGCTTGTACCTCTCTCTCTCTCTCTCTCTCTCCCTTTGTCTTTTACTAACTTAAGCATCAGAGGGGTTGAGCCAGAAAGCCCCCGATGCAGATCTGTCATGTAGGACCGTTGGCTCCCAAAAGATGATCCGACCACCATAAGGCAACTTGAAGACCAAGAAAGGACCATATGGCCAAGAAGACACTGATCCCTCTACCTGACCTTTCCACTCCCAAGCTAGAGCATCCCCGGTAGGTAGCCTCCCACACGGACCTCTTATGCCAGTTCACCATTTCAACAGTCCCATGTCAACATGGAGGAGATACGAGGATGGACCAATACATTCAGTAGTGAACTAATCGGGTCGACTCACCAATCAACAATATTCATAACATCATCATTCTCGCACTAGAAAGAGGACCAAACGTCGCAGGTGTTAGGACCGTTTCGGCACTAGGGCGGGTGTGAATTAGCGCTTTCAATAAAAATTATGATGATTCGAAAACTTCATTCGAGAAAACCCATATCGGAAAGCGTTTAAACTTAGAGGGCAAGTGAGAGTAGTAGACAATTGAATCAATAAATTATGATAATGAAAAGTAGGTCGAAAGTGCAAACCAATTTTCTAGTGGTTCGGTCGTTGCAACCTATGTCCACTCCTAATTCCTCTTCCATCAAGGCCATCAGCGTTCACTAACAGTCTTCTTTCAAAGAGTGAATACCAACTACCCTTTTACAACTCTTTCTCATTTTCATATGTTTAGGAGACAATCTTTATAAGTCTCACACATCTCTTAGAATGATTATAAAACTTAAGGGGGAGGAGGACACTTGATACTTTTTTACAACTTTTCAACTCAGAATCATAGTCTCTTTCTACTCTATTTCTTGCTTCCCCAAGCAGAAAAGAGTGGGGTATTTATATACTCCAAATGACTTCAAAAAGAGAGCAAAAAAAGGTCTCATCCTAGGTTTATCGGGTCCTAGCAATATCACCGTCATTACTGGGTGGTATCATCACTTACTAGTCTGATAACTAGTGATACCACCGCCCAATCTAGGTGGTACCACTGCCTGACACTGACAGTTCCACCACCTGGGTTTCCCAGAGACGTACACTATCTCACAAGTGATTCCACCGCCTGATCTAGTGGTACCATCGCTTGGGCCAACTTCAGAACATTGAATTGGGCTTTCAATAGGCCGAATTTAACCCGGATTTAGGCTCAACTAGCCCTTAATCAAGTTGGCATGGTTACACCTAAAACTAACTCAATTGTGACCTAACCTGCTTCGATCAAGACAATACTAATTACAAACATGAATCTTATGTTGTCTAGCATGTCATTGGTTCATTTGGTGTTTCGTTCGATCCTTTGGCACATCGTCCTCTCCTTCAGCATATTGCCCAATTGGCATATTGACCTTCTACAACATCTGATCTCCTCCGCGTAATGTCCGATCCTTTGGCCCGATGCTTGAACTTATGGCACGAAGTCCTTCCGGGATGTCGATGAATCCTACGGCCCGATATCCAACCTTCTGACATAATCCACTCCGGCCCAATGTTTGATTTTTCTTGCTTCGATCGATTTGTCTTTCCATGATCGAAGTTAGTCCTGCGTTACTCAAACGCTGATTAGAACATAACTTTATCAATTAATTTCATCATCAAAATCCAAGATTCAATAATCTCCTCTTTTTTTATTATTATAACCAATTGATGATGGAGTTTAAGCTAAACTCTCCCTATGTATTGCTAGTTATAAGTGCCCTACAAGCCAACCACATGAGTGATGGCACGTGTGACATGACAAGCACTCTTTTTGCTTATTATATTATTTGAGGTTTTATTACTTTAAATTGCTTATTGCATGAATATATATATTGTGATTCCATTGATTTGTGCAATAGGAATCGGATCGTGATGAGATCACGATAATGAGACTGATTCATCTTTAAACATAGACCCTAAATAATCCTGGTCATAGGTTACTCAAGAGGGACATCAAAATAACCGGACAGACCGGTATGCTGTATACCCATCCATATGATGGAGATAGCTAGTTTCATAACTGCTCATGTGGGGATACTAGGGATACAATGCAAGTGCTCATTGTAGAATGAGTTCACTGATGGTTGATGATGACTTATTGTCAAATAGCAATTTTGTCTTCTCAATAATATATCTGGTTCTTAAACTTGAGATACCAAGGATATCTTATATGAGTACTCCACTCTTTGATACCATACTTATAGGCTTGGAAGTTCCAAATCTAGTACAACTGGTCATTAAGAGTGGCCTAGTACGTCCGTAGTTGATGGGTCGAGTGAATTATTATGGAGATAATAATTCATTAAGCCTAAAGGAGTTCTGACATGTATAACTCACGGCCAGCTCGATATTGAGCCTATTGGGTCATACATATATGGTCGGCATTACAACAAGTAGAGATTTGGATATTAGTTATCCGCTGGAGCTCATATCTTATTGGATATCCAATAAGCCCATAAATTATTGGATCCTATGAATAAAATCCAATAAGAGCCAACGAGGGATTATTGGATAGAGATCCACTAATTTAAGAGGTTTGGGTAGTTGGATGAAGATCTAATATCTAATAGGATAGGATCCATCAAGGTTAAGTAGACAGGGGACCTCTATAAATAGTTGGGAACCAAAGACCCATAGGCAAGAGGCTTCTTGGTTCTCACCTCCTATTCTCCTCTCTCCTTCTCCTCGAATAGCAAGTGTGGAGTTTTGGGTAGTGATTAGAGGACCATCGTCGCAACCCTACTATGTGGATTACCAATAGAGAGGAGGATGTTTGACCTCATTTATCCACTTCTACAGATCTGTAGGGATTCAAGGATATACGATCTTCATAGGTAAAACACAACTATCTCATATGTGGATTTAAGTTTCGCAGATTTTCGCACACCAATCTTCGCATGACGACCAATACCTTTTTGAAACATTTGAGGTTTTTATTTTCCATTATTTCATTGTGCATATGATATCGCCCCTAGATTTTCTCCCTACAGTGGTATCAGAGCTAGGTTGTTCGTGCAAAAGATTGGTTTTAAACTGTGTGTGTTATGTTTTAAGATAAATATTATCATCAAAATTATTGACACAACAGGCAAGAAAAGGTAACAACTATTAATGCCCTTATTGTGCTCGTAGAATGGCCAAAGGATGCTTGCAGCCTTAGCTATATACGGCGACCGGCGGCTCAGGGCCGACGACTTGTGGCCTGCGGCTTGGGGCCGATGGCCTCCCCGCAGGCAGGCTGCCTGCACACAACGATGACATCTGCAAGGGCGACACCTGTAAGCAACACAGCGCCCGCAAGAGGGGACGCTGCTTGTGGGCAAGGGCGGGGCACCCCCCTCCCCCTACGACAATCGTCGTCGTCGGTGGGGTAGCGGTAGTCGCAACGCAAGAAAGGCAAGGAGGTGAACCGAGGTTTATAGGCAAAAGACATTTTTACCTCTCGAAATTTAAGAAATTTTAGGTTTTGCCCTCTTATCTAAATTACCAAAATACCCCCTCATAATTTATAAAATTCCTTACATGTGCCTAATTTCAAAAAATATTAGTTAATTAAAAGGTTTAATTAATTATTATTATTATTTATCTAGTAGTCCTATATTATGATATATACATGTAATGTATGATGTGGATAGATGATCATAGATCATGTGATGTGTGTACATGTGATGTGATTATTATTATTACCGGGGCCTTCGAGCTTCCAATTTCATTCTCATTTATTATTGAGCCTGTGTGCCTATGATTAAGTTATAATTATACGAGGAGACGCAGTAGGAGCGTGGAAGCGATAGTAGGACCCATGAGGCTGAGACGGACAATCACGACACATGGATATGCATTGAGATACTAACCGAATCGACGAGGATGAGATGAACGATCATAGGGCATGGAGATACACCACTACACACATAATCTTGATGTGAGTGATTGGCCCATTGGCTCGGGCCTGATCATATTAGGTTGTGGTCCATAATTATTTGGTGTGATTGCTTATGTGATGTGTGATTGCTTGTACATATACTAGATATGTATATATATTTACATATGATATAGACATATATTAAATATATATGTGTGACACGTCATATCAAGAGACCAAATCAAAATATCATTTCTCAATAATATTAAATCGACAAACGTGAGGCAATTAGATTGACCCACGTGGCCTTCTATCGTTATAGGTAAGGACCGATTCCCGATGTAGGTTGAGTTGGTCAAGTCCCTTGAGGCTCACCTATATCGTGATTCACTATCTTGCCTACGACATAGAGATGTCACCACTGACCTGAGGAAATGATATGTTTGGTCGAGTCCCTCGAGGGTATATTATCGAATCGGACTCATCTTATAATGATGGTATTGGCTTAACTGAACATCATGGTTGGTTAATTCCCTCGAGACCATAGTGGTTTGGAAGTCAAACACTACGAGAATCACAATGAGTTATAATCGGCAAGAGTTGTCTATCTTTTAGGCTTTGTGTGATTGGTCAAGTCCCTCAATGTTACACTAAGATACTGATTGGATCTTGATCCCTACTAGCAGTCTGCTAGAGACTTTTGTTTCACATGCTGAGGGTATTGCATGACTCGCAAGAAAAATAGTAGGAGCGGACTAAGATAAAAGTCCATATCTTGATTATTTATTTTTCTATAAATTCTACATGTTATTTATTTCTGCTACATGTTTATTTTCAGAAAAAGTCACTTTCAAATCCCTTACATGGCATATTTGATGTCAACTACCTCATTGGTCCGAATTATACTGATTGGCTCTGCAACCTGAGAATTGTTCTCACAGTAGAGAAAATTACATATGTCCTTAATACAATGATACCTACGCCCGAGGAAGGGGTAACTGAGGATGAGATCGTTCGCTATGTGAAGTACATATATGACTCCACTCTTGCTTAGTATTACATGTTGGGCTCCATGACTCCTGAGTTATAAAGACAACATGAAAAGAGATGTCAAATCCATTCTGATATATGTCTGCAAACTATTTGAGGAATAGGGAAAGACTCGGCATTATGATATATCCAAGAGCCTCTTTCATCCTAGGATGATTGAGTGGACATCGGTTCAGAACCATGTCCTAAAGATGATTGAGTGGATAGAGAAACTCACAAGTCTAGGAATGATCCTAAAGGATAACCTATGTGTAGATCTTGTGCTCCAGTCCCTATTATATTCCTTTTCACAGTTCATAATGAATTTTAATATGAACAAGCTTGATGTGACTCTTACTAAGCCTTTCAATATGTTGAGGGAGGCAGAGAGCACTATCAAGAAAGAGAAGTTTGTTCTCTATACTAGTGAGATCAGAAAGAAAAGGAAGATAGAAAAATCTCTTAAGAAGGGCAAGGGCAGACCAGGTAAAGCTAAGGTTGCTAAGAAAGACCCGACAAAGGATAAAGGCCAATGCTTCCACTATGGCAAAGATGGGCATTAGAAGAGGAACAGCAAAGAGTACCTTACAGAAAGTGTAAAAAAAAAGTTCGGAAAAGCTTCAAGTACATTCATGATCAGTCTTCATTTGTCAGACTCTTATGATAATATATGAGTATTAGATACTAGTAATGATTATCACATTTATAGTTTATTATAGATTCTGGCAAGACCTAGGAGACGAGAGGTAAGATAGACCTCAAGATGGGCAATGGAGCAAAAGTTGCTTTAGTAGTTGTTGGTGAGGTCACTCTACATCTACTTTGTAGAGCTATTATTATATTGGATGCATGCTATTTTGTTTATTCTATTATCAAAAATATTATTTCCATTTAATATTTGATAGTTAGTGAATATAAATTAGATTTTGAGAATAATGGTTGTTCAATATTATTAGATGATAAGATCATCACAAGAGGAACATTACATAATGGTTTGTTTATACTAGATACTACTCAACACATATCATGAATGTAAGTGTGTTCAAGAGGAATTAAGATGAGGGGAACAATACATACCTGTGACATTGTAGGCTAAGTCATATCCATGAGGGAATGATTCAAAAGTTGCTAACGGATATGTTGAATCTCGTATTTTGATGATGAAATCACTTGATATATGTTTAAGATTTAATCTGTGTTTTGAGTGACGCGGGATGCTTCGATCAGGATGAGATAATTAAAGCAGGAAAAATCATGTTGTGTGAGAGGAATATGTCAGAAGATTGGACGTCGGGCCGGTGGATCAGTTGACGTATCGATAGAAGGCTTCGGGCCGTGGACTCGGACATCGGGCCAAGAAGAGTGGGTATTGTGTGTCAAGGATATCGGAGTTGCGGAGTCAACTAGCCGATTGGGCAATAGGCCATAGGAGAGGACAATGTGCCGAAGAATCGGACGAAGCATCGAGGGAGCAATGACATGCCGAACAACTTGGTTAATTGCTTAGGATTAATTGTCTCAATCGATGTTTTGTTTTACATGTACAGGATTAACTACGATGGAAGTAAGACATACAGCAGGAGTTGCACCGGAGTCAAGACTATGATCACGTTGGGAGTTCGAGAGTTCGACGGAAGTCCGGACGGTCGTCGGAAGTTCTACGGGAACAAATCCGAGAAGTCCAGGAGCTTGCCAAAGAAGCTCATCGGAACTCGCCAAGTGGATTAGCGCAAGTCCAGGAGTTTGTTGGAAGTCCACCGGAGCATCGCCGAAGGTTCGTCGGATGTTCGCCGGAAGTTCGCCGGAAGCTCGCCGGAAGAAGCGATTGATGCACCGGAGCAAGTTGTAGTAAATGTCTTAAGAAATATCGTAGTTAGCATGTAGATTAAGTTAGGAATGGGAGGTGATCCCATTAACTTAATCTGGGGGCAATTGGGCCCTTGATAGACCCAAATTGGACCAAATCGATCAACCCATTCGGATCAAAATTCCTACTAGGCGGTGGCACCGCCAGGGTTGGCGGTGGCACTGCCCAGGAGATGGTCTCCTAGGAAAGCTAGGCGGTGCAACCGCCCTAGTCAGGCGGTGCAACTACTAGACCCCGGAATTTCAGGAGATGATAGTTTTGAGCTCGGAATTCAAACTGGTTTGGGGCCTATAAATACCTCACCCTTTCAGCTTTGAAAGGGCAACCCAAAAGCACCAAAAGCTTGATCTTACTCTGTGATTTTAGAGCTCAAAAGTGTTGTATGAGTTAGAAGTTCTCCTCCCTCTTTTCTTCCAAGTTTTGATCTGTCAAGAGAGGAGAGAAAATTCTATAAGAGTTGTCTCCTAAGCCCGTCAAAAGGAGTGAAACTATAAAAGGGTAATTGGCCTTCGCCTATTGAAGGAAGGCCTCTAGTGGACGTCGGTGACCTCGTCGATGGAGGAAGTCAAAAGTGGATGTAGGTCAAGATTGACCGAACCACTCTAAATCTTGGTTTGCATTTACTTTGAGCATCTTATCTTTACTGCAAACCTCCTAAGTAGCTTACTGCCTTCTGCTCATTTACGAACGTGTTTCATAGTTAAGTATTTTTTGAATCGGCGTTAAGACGGAAATCGATTTTATCGTACGAACATCATATTCCAATTTGCTATTACATTCTGTTGCCTATCTTAACTGCAAACTGCCTCTAAATAATTGCTTTAATTGCATCTCACTTTATCACAAGTTAAAGTGATTTACGAATCGGCTTTCTTACCAAAATTGCTTTTATCGTATGAATGCAGTCTTAATCATCGAAAGTTTTCCGCTGCACTAATTCATCCCCCCCCCCCCTTTAGTGCTCTTAATCCTAACAATTGGTATCAGAGCCCAGTATTTCTTATTTCGGATTTACACCCGAGAGAAATGGCTCTTCATGGCTTTCAAGAGGGCTTATCGGTTGTTCGTCCACCGTTGTTTAACGGATTGGACTATACTTATTGGAAAACTCGAATGAGAGTTTTCTTGATTTCTATGAATTTAGATTTATGGAATATTGTTGAAAATGATTTTCAACTTCCCTCTAAACCAATGAACGAATGGTTGGACTTGGAGAAGAAGTATTTTTCTTTAAACGCAAAGGCTATGAATGCCTTATTTTGCGCTTTGGACAAAAATGAGTTTAATCAAATTTCTATATGCGAAACGGCTTTTGATATTTGGCGAACACTTGAAATCACGCACGAGGAAACTAGTAGAGTCAAAGACTCGAAAGTTAACATTTTATTGTATGATTTTGAGCTTTTTCAAATGCAACCAAGCGAGACTATAGGCGACATGTATACTCGTTTCACGGATGTCGTCAATAATCTAAGAGTTCTTGGTAAATCTTTTTTGAATTTTGATCTCGTAAGCAAGATCTTAAGATCCCTTCCAAAAAGGTGGGATCCTAAAATAATCGTAATACAAGAAACAAAAGATTTAAATATTTTTCCACTTGAAGAACTAATTGGTTCATTGATGACATATGAAATGGTGCATAATGCACATGATGAACAAAATAACCTTCCAAAGAACAGGAAGGATTTGGGACATAAAACATTTGAAGACCACTCGTGCATAAGCTCAAGTGATGATGAACTTAAACTACAAATGAAAAAAAAATTAAAAAACAAAAAGAATGGAATTACTTGCTTTGAACGCAAGAAGAAGAACAAAAATTGGGATGAATTAAGCTCCTCCGAAGATGAGGAGAAAATCAAGAAAGGTGAGATGGTAAACTATGCCTTAACGACATTCAACGATGAGGTAATCGAAACCCCCTTAATTTATTTTGAAATTACTTGATGTTTTCCATGATGCATTTTCTTTTTTAGAATAATTATTTTTCTTAAAAATTACATATTAAAAAAAAATTGAAAATGTAAGAATATGATTATGCTCATAATTTTAAAAATAATAATGAAAATTACATGTTTTATGCTAATGGAATAAAATGTTAGATTTAAATCTAATGATCATATGTATGTTTTTCGTAAGAAGAAAAAATGTGTATCTTGATTATTTCTGATTTTGATTAAAACCATGCTTGATTTCTTAATGAAAATATTAAGAAGTTTAATATCATGCTATATGTGGTTAAGAAGTAATAATGTGTATCATGTTGATTTCCATTATTATTTCTCGATTTTGATTAAATAAAATCTTTGAAGAAATGCATAATGATGTACTATTAAACATTTTGATACCATGATTGACAATTTTATGCATGAGATTTTAAGTTATACATGATGATAAGCATGTGTTATTTTCATGAGTGTATTTGAAAAACATACGGCAAAACCATGTCCTAATGCATGAAAGTGTTAAATTTCATTTTCGGATTTTCTTGATCATAACAATTCATTTTTGAGAATCTATTGATCTTGATGGTTTTATGATGAAATTCATTTTTCGATCCTAAATGTTGATGCATGTTTTTATTTAACATAAATGAAAAAGCATGCTAACATGAAACCAATCACTTAAAATGAAATACTTAAAAAAAAAGGGAAAATATATTATCAATGAAATCATGAATCTACCTATGTTATGAATTTTGTGAATCATAAAAGTGATTTTGATTATTTGAATTTGAAATGAGTTTTATCAAAATCATGATATTGATTTCTTGGAATAACATGAGATTACCTTTGATGATCATTTTGATTCATGAAATTTTAGATTCATGACTTAGTCTTACATTTGTTTATGAGATGGTTGAAATCTTTGTACCTATGAATTATTCCCTTCTCCTTTTAATTTTTGAATTTATGCATATTTTATGTCAAACATTTGAAACCATGTTTTGGTATCATGCATATCTAAGAAATGTTGATTTGACAAATTGAATAAGTTGAAAATGAATGATGATTTTTCTCTTGAATATAACTTGTGATATTTTTTATATAAATTATCGTTTTGATTTCTTGATATTCGATACATGAGATTTTATTATGAATCAAAATTTCTCATTAATCGATCTCCTACGATTCTACTTGATATTTTCATAAGAGGAGATTTTCTAAATGAATCATGATTTTTCCTTGTGAGTTCTTGGATTTATTACTTGATTTTCTTTTAAAACAAGATCTCTTCTTTGTACTCCTATAATTTTTCTTGATATTTTATTTAAAGAAGATATTTATTATATGAATCATGTCTTTTGGTATTCAAATGATTTTATCCTTCATGACATGATTTCTTTGTATTTATGGCTTGCATGGCTTGAAATGTTTTGGAATGATGCATGCAACACTATGATTTTTCCCCTTAGATAAAAAGGCATGCAACACTTTGATTTTTTTTTTTAAATAATATGAAAATCAATAATTATCATTTTCTGATAGAATGATGATTTGGAATCATGCATGTAATGATGATGTTATATTTTATATACATGATGATTTGGCAATATGCATACAATACTTATGCCTTTTATTATGATGTATGTGATGTATTGCATATGATATGAATCATGATTAAAATTGCCTTAATTTGAATTCAAGGTTTATCTCAATTATAGAATTTTGAAATAAGAATGATTACCCACCTTTATCATAATCTGGAAATTGATATAAGGGTCTTCCACAATGACAAAGGGGGAGCAAGAATTTCTAGTGTGGACATCATGAAAAGAGGCAAACTAGCTAGCTTGCACAATTCAAGATGAAAGAAAAAATTGCACTTCTCAAAAGAGAAAAATTTGCTATCTTGAACATCACCGATAATTGCTAGCTTGAAATCTCAAGAAGAAGCAAAACATGGTAACATGCACATCTAGCAAACTTGCATATTTCAAAAAGCAAGAGTTGCTTTCTTGAACATCTCTAAATTGCTAGCTTGCATGTTCTAAAATGTTGTAACATTGCTAGCTTGCAAGATATAGAGCTTGCTATCTTGAACATCTTAAGAAACAAAAATTACAAAAGTGTTATCTTGTCTATCTCAAGAAGTAAAACATGCTAACTTGCGCATCTAGCAAAGTTGACAAAATTTACATATTTCAAGAAGCAAGAGTTGACTTCTTGAACATCTCTAATTTGCTAGCTTGCACGATGTAGAAGTTGCTATCTCAAAAGAAGCAAAAGTGCTATCTTGTATGTTGTAAAACTTGCATATCTAAAACTCGATAGCTTGAATGTTCTAAGCACGATGTAACACTTGCTAAATTTTCTAGCTTCAAAACTGCATGATGATAAAACTTGATATTATGTTTTTCATGCAATAAGTTAAATTTATATTTCAAACACAAGAATAGTTGGACTTCTCCTTTTTATTGATGACAAAGGGGGAGAAGTATGATGTTATGCATAAGTTCATGATGACGTGTTACAAGTATTCATGATGAATATTACAATGACTTGAATTCAGTTTGAATTCAAGGTTCTATCAATATGGTATATTGATAGGGGGAGTTTGTTTAAACTCCGGGAGTTAAGGTTAACTCCGTCATCAAGTGGTTGTCATCATCAAAAAGGGGGAGATTGTTGAATCTCATATTTTGATGATGAAACCACTTAATATATGTTTATGATTTAATCTGCGTTTTGAGTGACGTAGGATGCTTCGATCAGGATGAGACAATTAAAGCAGGAAAAATCATGTTGTGCCGGAGGAACATGTCAGAAGATTGGACATCGGGCCGGTGGATCAGTCGATGTATCGATAGAAGGCTTCGGGCTATGGACTCGGGCATCGGGCCAAGAAGAGCGGGTATTGTGCCAAGGATATCGGAGTTGCAGAGTCAAATAGCCGATTAGGCAATAGGCCGTAGGAGAGGACGATGCGCCAAAGAATCGGACGAAGCATCGAGGGACCAATGACATGCCGGACAACTTGGTTAATTGCTTAGGATTAATTGTCTTGATCAAAGTTTTGTTTTACATGTGCAAGATTAACTACGATGGAAGTAAGACATGCAGCAGGAGTTGCACCGGAGTCAAGACTATGATCACGTTGGGAGTTCGAGAGTTCGACGAAAGTCCGGACGGTCGTCGGAGGTTCTGGGGGAACAAATCTGAGAAGTCCAGGAGCTTGCCAAAGACGCTCATCGAAACTCGCCAAGTGGATCGTCGCAAGTCCAGGAGTTTGCCGGAAGTCCGCTGGAGCATCGCCGAAGGTTCGTCGGATGTTCGCCAGAAGTTCACCGGAAGCTCATCGGAAAAAGCGATTGACGCACTAGAGCAAGTTGCAGTAAATGTCTTAAGAAATATCGTAGTTAACATGTAGATTAAGTTAGGAATGGGAGGTGATCCCATTAACTTAATCTAGGGGCAATTGGGCCCTTGATAGACCCAAATTGGGCCGAATGGATCAATCCATTCGGACCAGAATTCCTGCTAGGCGGTGGCGCCGCCAGGGTTGACGGTGGCACCGCCCAGGAGATGGTCTCCTAGGAAAGTTGGGCGGTGCAACCACCCCAGTCAGGCGGTGCAACCGCTAGACCCCGAAATTTCGGGAGATAACAGTTTTAAACTCGGAATTCAAACTGGTTTGGGGCCTATAAATACCCCACCCTCTCAGCAATGAAAGGGCAACCCAAAAGCATCGTACTCTATGATTTTAGAGCTCAAAAGTGTTGTATGAGTTAGAAGTTCTCCTCCCTCTTTTCTTCCAAGTTTTGATTTGTCAAGAGAGGAGAGAAAATTCTGTAAGGGTTGTCTCCTAAGCCTGTCAAAAGGAGTGAAACTATAAAAGGGTGATTGGCCTTCGCCTATTGAAGGAATGCCTCTAGTGGACGTTAGTGACCTCGTTGGTGGAGGAAGCCAAAAGTGGATGTAGGTCAAGATTGACCGAACCACTCTAAATCTCGGTTTGCATTTACTTTGAGCATCTTATCTTTACTGCAAACCTCCTCAGTAGCTTACTGCCTTCTGCTCATTTATGAACATGTTTCATAGTTAAGTATTTTCCAAATCGACGTTAAGACGGAAATCAGTTTTATCATACGAACATCATATTCCAGTTTGCTATTACATTCTGTTGTTTATCTTAACTGCAAACTGCCTCTATATATTTGCTTTAACTGCATCTCGCTTAATAACAAGTTAAAGTGATTTACGAATCGGCTTTCTTACCAAAATCACTTTTATCGTACGAATACAGTCTTAATCATCGAAAGTTTTCCGCTACACTAATTCACCCCCCCCCCCCCCCCCCCTTAGTGCTCTTGATCCTAACAAGATAGATATCTAGATCCATTCGACTATGAGTCATATTCAACTTACGAGCCTTGCCTTAATGAAAAACTGACAAACTCTCCATTTAGTGGAACTGGAGAGAGAGCCACTTAGTTGTTGGAAATCATACATAGTGATGCATGTGGTCTCAAAGGATTCTAATGGGGATCAATAAGTGATTGGGTTTAGGTCAAATAAGATATTGCTAGTCATAGGTGCCCTACAAGTCAATCACGTCAGTGATGACACGTGTGACATGACACATACTCTTTTTGCTTATTATATTATTTAATATTTTATAACTTTATATTACTTATTGCATGAATATATATTATAATATCCATGGATCTATGCAATAAGAATCAAATCATGATGAGATCATGATAAATAGACCAATTCATCTTTAGATATAGACCATAAATAATCCTAGTCATAGGTTACTCGAGAGAGAGACATCGAGATAATCAGACAGATTGGTGTGCTATATACCCATCCATATAATGGAGACAACTAGTCTCGTAGCTGCTCGTGTGGGGACACTAGGGATATAATGCAGGCACTCATTGGAGAATAAGTTCACTGATTGATCCGCTCACAGAATGCTAGATGGTTGATGATGCCTTATTATCAAACAACGATTCCATTATCATAGTGTTGTATCTGGTCCATAGACTTAAGACACTAAAGATGTCCTTGCTAGTCATATGTGCCCTGCAAGCCAATCACGTGAGTGATGGCACGTGTGACTTAACATGCAATCTTTTTTATTATTATATTTTTGGCATTTATCACTTTATATTACTTGTTGCATATATGCATATATATAATGTGATGTCCTTGGATCTACACAATGAGAATCGAATCGTAATGAGATCACAATAATAAGACTGATTCACCTTTAAACACAGATCCTAAATAATCTCGATCATAGGTTACTCAAGAGAGACATCGAGATAACCGGACAGACTGGTGTGTTGTATACCTATCCATATGATAGATGCAGTTGGTCTCATAGTTGCTTATGTTGGGAGACTAGAGATATAGTACAAGTGCTCATTGGAGAATGAGTTCACTAATTGATCTGCTTACGGAATGCTAGAAGGTTGATGATGTCTTATTATCAAATAGCGATTCCAAAGTCCCAATAATGTATCTGGTCCTTAGACTTGAGACAGCAAGGATATCCTATATGAGTGCTTCACTCTTTGATACCGGACCTATAGGTTTGGATGTCCCAAATCTAGTATAGCCGATCATCGGGAGTGGTAATCAATCTTACGAGGGCTATTAAGTGTCGATAGAGGATCATTCACTCTCGGTATCATGAGAGGAATATCTCATGTGTTCTTGCTCAGACAAATCCTTGGCCAAGGTCATTCGAATTGAGAGAGAAAGAGTTCTCTGAGAGAATTCGATTAGAGTAAGACTCGAGTAGAAACCATATGGGTCTGATAGCATCATGCCCGGCATACGGTCTCTGGGATATTAGATGGATGAGGGACTATTGGTATACGGTAATTGAGAACAGGCAGATCCAATGGATTAGATTCCCCTGTATCGTTTGGGGACAGTGGCGTAGTGACCTAGTACGTCCACAGTCGATGAGTCGAGTGAATTGTTATGGAGATAATAATTCACTAAGCCAGAAGGAGTTCTGACATGTATAACTCACGGCCAGCTCGAGTTTGGGCCTTGAGGGTCACACACATATGGTAGGCATTGCGATGAGTAGAGGTTCGGATATGAGATATCCGTCGGAGTCCCTATCTTATTGGATATCCAATAAGCCCCTGAATTATTGGATCATATGGATGAGATTCAATAAAAGTGCCCATGAGAGATTATTGGATAGAGATCCATTAATTTAAGAGGCTTGGGTAGTTGGATGGAGATCTAATACCTAATAGGGCAAGATCTATTAGGGTTAAGTTGATAGGGGACCTCTATAAATAGGAGGGAATTAGTTGTTTATAGGTGAGAGTATTTTTGCTTGTCTCTCTTATTCTCCTCCCCCTCTCCACCTCAGAGTAGGCCTGGAGTTTTGAGGAGTGTCATCATAACCTTGCTGTGTGGATCACCACTAAAGAGGAGGGCGCTTGACCTCTTTCACCTTCTCCTAGAGATCTGTAAGGATTCAGGGATATACAATCTCCCTAGGTAACAAAATTTATCTTATACGTAGTTTTAAGTTTCGTGGATTTTGCATACTAATATTTGCACAATGACGAACATATCTTTGAGAATTGGGGATTTTATTTTTTGTTCTTCCACTGTGCATGTGATGTCGCCCCCAAGATTTCCTAATAGTGGTATCAGAGCCAGGTTGTTCGTGCGAAATATTGGTTTTAAACTACATGTATTGTGTTTTAGAAGGAATTTTGTCATCAAGATCGTTGACAACAAAGGCGAGAAAGGGCAGCAAATGTTGTTGCCCTTGCTGCCTACGTAAAAGTGGCCAAAGGCTGCTTGCAGCTTTGGCCATCTACGTTCAGGCGGTTGGCTGCTAGTTGCCAACGGCCGACGGCCAACGTCCTGCCTATAGCAGGCCGCAAGCACTAGTGCCCGCAAGGGAGGGCACTGCACCGCAAGGGACGACACCTATGGGCACTGCCCCGACAAGGGGCAGGGCCTGCGGGAGGTGCACCCGCGGACAGAACCGCCCGTAGGGGCACCGCTCGGCGGGGCAGCACCGCCTACGGGCGCCCTCCCGCGGGGGCAATGCCACCTATAGGGGCGCTCACCCACGGGGGCCCCCACCTGCAGGGCGACGTCACCAACGGGCGTGCCGCCCGCAGGTACGGGCAGCGCCCTCGCCCTCCGCCGCACAAGCCACCGCCGGTAGGGTGGCAATGGTGGCGGCAACAGTAGGGGAAAGGGAGAAAGATGGTTAGGGTTTTTTGGGCAAAAAGATAGTTTTGCCCTTGTGAATTTGAGAAATTCCCATTCTTTCCTTTTTGCCCAAATTACAAAAAATACCCATTAGAATTCACAAAATTTCCTACATGTCCCTGATTTTAAAAAATATCAATTAATTAAAAATTTTAAATGATTATTATTTTATTATTATCTAGTAGTCCTACATGATGATGATTTATATATGTGATGTATGATGTGTAGATAGATGATCATGGACCGTGTGATGTGCGTACTTGTGATTATTATTATTGGGGTCTGTGAGCCTCCATTATATTTCTCGTTTATTGTTGAGCCTGCATGCATATGATTAAGTTATAATCACAAGAGGAGATGCAGCGGGAGCGTGGATGTGATAGTGGGACATTAGGGAAAGAAAACGTTGTTGCAGATGCACTCTCACGGCTACCTAAACAAGCTAAGATTTCAGCCATCTCCCTTCCTACCACCGGTTTCCTCGAGGACATTAGGGAAGAATGGAAGAAGGATCCAGAGATTAGCAACATCATAAAAAAATTAGAGGATGATCCAAGTGCAATAGCCCACTACACTTGGGATTCGAGGGATTCTACGCTACAAAGGTCGCATTGTGCTTATACATGACTCCCCTTGCATCACAATCATCTTGCATGAAATGCACTCCATACCTTTAGCAGGGCACTCTGGATTCCTACGAACCTACAAAAGAGTGAAGCAAAATTTTTATTGGAGAGGGATGAAAAAAATTATTGCTGAATATGTGGCACAATGTGATGTATGTCAACAACACAAGGGTGAAACTATGGCAAATCCAGGGAAGCTACAACCACTACCCATACCAGACTCAGTGTGGACTGACATCTCCATGGACTTCATTGAAGGGCTGCCATCTTCCAAAGGTAAAAGCACGATTCTCGTGGTGGTTGATCGACTTACGAAATATACTCATTTTTGTGCTGTGAGAAATCCCTACACTACTGCTAGTATTGCCCAGATTTTCATAGAAAATATTGTTAAACTGCATGGGATGCCAAGGTCCATCATAAGTAATCGTGACAGGATCTTCACTAGTAAATTTTGGACCGAGTTATTTCAGTTACAACGCACCAAACTCAAGATGAGCACAGTGTATCATCCACAAATTGACGGCCGAACAGAGGTGGTAAATAGGTGCTTAGAGACGTACCTCCGGTGTTTCACTAGCGACCGACCAAAAGAGTGGGCGAAATGGCTTCCCTGGGCTAAATGGTGGTATAATACTACATATCATTCATCTATAAAATGTACCTCTTATGAAGCATTGTATGGTTGACCAGCCCTTGTGATTCCAAAGTATGTAATTGGCTCGGCCGAGGTAGATCAGGTTGACCAAGAATTGATTGATAGAGACAAACTCTTACAACTATTAAAAGATAATCTCTCTACCGCTCAAGCTAGAATGAAGCAGCAAGCCGACACACGACAAAGTGAAAGAGAATTTTCAGTGGGAGATTGGGTTTATCTTCGCCTACAACCATATAAGCAACTCTCTATCAATACTCAAGCCTCCATGAAGCTATCCCCATGTTTTTATGGGCTCTATCAGATCACAGAGCGTATTGGAGCCATGGCGTACAGACTTAAATTACCTGAGGATGCCAAAATTCACCCTGTCTTCCACGTATCATGCCTAAAGCCCAAGTTGGGAGAACACGAGTCACCCTAGATCCAACTGCCCAACACAACTGAGGATGGAGTTATTCAAGCCCAACCACAAGCCATCCTCGATCGCAGGATCATGATGCGTCTCCGACATCCCTCTACTGAAGTACTAGTGCATTGGAATAATCTACAACTTGAAGGTGCCACATGGGAACCATATAAGGAGCTGAAGACCCAATTCCCTGAGTTCATGGAATCTCAGCCATGAGGACAAGACTAATTTGAAGAAGGCGGGTCTGTTAGGACTCTAGCTAGGAGAGTCCTAATTAAGAGGGACATTCATGTAAAATCTACCTAAGCCGACTCTTATTAAAGAGGTGAAGAGGCCGGCTAGGGTTAGGAGGTTATTTCTTAGAGAAGAATTAGGAGTTGTAAGGGAATATGAGTCTTAAGTAGGAGTCCTATTAGGAGTTGGTTAGAAGTAGGAGTCTTGAGTAGAAATCTTATTAGGAGTTAGGGTTTAGAAGCCCTATAAATAGTCATGTATTCCTCCTCTTTTGATAAGCTATAGATGAATCTTTTCTACAGCTTTGAGCAGCAACTTGGAGGGAGGAACCCCTATAGAGTTTCAAGGAGGCCGATCCCCTAAAGAGATCAACCCCAAGTTTAGAATCTGTAAAGGTTCTAACAACATGTTAATGTATTCAAGCTAAGTTACTTCAATAAAGCTTCTTTACTTCTTCAATAAAGTTTCTTCAATAATTATTATTATATTCTATTCTTTTCATCATGGTATCAAAGCCACTTGAGCAAGCTCTCTTCTCGCTGTCGACTCATCTGTTGCTTCTCTACCTCCGACGGCAAAAGAAAAAGCTTTCTACTACTGCTTTTCCATCGTTGGGCACCGATAAATCTTTCCTCCTCGGCGAACGGCAACTATCTTCTCCACTGCCACTTTACATCAATGTTCATTCCCTTCCACTGTGGCGTCTCTAGTGCTACACTCACCAACACTGCTCCACCTTTCCTCCTTTGCTGTAGCCTTCTTCTCTATTGTAGCATCATTGCAGCTTCCTTCTCTACTGTATCTCTATTGCAGCTTCCTCCTCTGCTGTACCTCTATTGCAACTTTCTCCTATGCTGTAGCTTCCTGCTATAGTATCGCTACAACATCGCTGCAACTTCCTCCTCTACTACAACTTCCTCCTCTACTGCAGCTTATTCCTCTGCTACAGTATTGTTATAGCTTTTTCTATTACTACAGCTTTCTCCTCTACTACAGCCGTCGTCGTTGCAGTCGCAACAACAGCAACAGCAACAGCAACAACAACAACAGCAGTAGTGATCTGCTCTTGCCCTACTCACGAAGCCTTTGGCTCGTAAATCATTCTTTGCATCGATCCAAGATTGGTATCCTTGACAGGAGCACCATCTTACGAGGGCATGATAGAAAATAAATCCTAATCTGTATAAATAGGAGAGAGACATGTTAATGTATTCAAGCTAAGTTACTTCAATAAAGCTTCATTACCTTCTATTCTTTTCATCATTATTCTCCATCGCATGAATTTTTCAATCGTTCTAAAAGAAACTCTCCTTTTTTTTTTATCCACCATGAGTCTTTTCCTCCGTCTTTCTCATTTAAAATATTTAACTGATTTTTCTCGTTTTATTCATTCATTTTAATTATATTATTATTTTAGCATAATTGATAAGATTAAATTTAATTATCAATTAAACTTAACAAAATTAATCCGATCCAACCCATTTTGTTAGCTTTGTCACGTTCAAGAGAGCAAATTTATTGAGTATTCTAAATTTGGATGAGAGAAAAATATTTTTGAATATGAAAAACATTCATATCTCATGTCTCTGGTTCCACTTTGGTTCAAACATGAAAAATATTTATATTTTATATTAATTTCTTATAAAAATTATATCAATGGTTTATCCGACAGACCAAGTTAGTTGAATTCATTTTGTAAACCTAGACATGAGAAAATCATTTTATATATTGTCATTCATGTAGTAGTCAGCTTAATTAGAGAATATATCCTTTTAGATATTTTTATGATGTGACATATACATGTAAGCATAAAACTATTATATACTATATGTAATGTGAAAGAAAATTTATGTTAGAATTTAAATCAAATAATATTAAATTAATTTTACAAAGCTATCTTTTGATGTGATACGAAAAAGGATCACTGTATAATCTACGAAGGCCTCATCTTTAATCAACAAGAACTAGATTCTCCTCCACTTAGATTCTCCTTCTCCTCTTTTTCTATTTTTTTTATAAAACCACTTAGAATGATGATTCAGAGAGGTTGAGAGAAAAACTATAATCTCTCAACTGTGTTGTGTTCTCTATGATATGCTACTTTAGCCCCTAGAGATTTTGTCTATTATGAGAATTTCTCCCATCTCTTAATGAATCTTACCTTAATTTAATTTTCTTTTTATTTACTAATAATCATAATCAAAATCTAATCATATTTATAATATATCTTATATAATTAAATAGGATCATATAGTCGTGCTTTTTCTATTTTTTAATAACTAACATGACATATTCTATAGGAATTAATTAGAGTATATGTGTCATATTAGAGTTGGCGTTGACCATATCAATTGTTAGATTCATGGTTTGTATATTGTAAAACTAATGCTATTTATATTTTAAAAAAATCACTTAACAAAATCGTTAAGAGCCATTATCATTCTCTGTCCCATGGGTTTTCTGTTTTTTTTTATTTAACAAACCCTCCGTTTTCAGATCCACTGTGTCAATCTTCATCTTTTTATCTTCATATATATATATATATATATATATATATATATATATATATAAATGGGATTCGCTGTGTTATTATTATTATTATTGTTGTTATTCTTATCGTTGTAGTTAGTTTTTGGCGTGCAGAGCTACATCTATAAATGCAAGGGAAGGAACAGATTGGCTACATACAGCGACGTCTAAGACATCTCCAATCTCTCCATAGGCAACCATGGAGAACGTCAAGGAGGTATGCCATTCGTTCTTAAAGAAGAAGATACTGATCGGAAAACTCTCCTACAATGCTTTCCATTTCGTTGAGTTCTTTGAACATCGTAGTTAATCTCTCTCTCTCTTGTTGTCCTTGATGTTCAATTAATCTCTTCTTTTCGTTATTCTTCCCATTTCTGCCTTTTGGTCGTTTGTATGATCAATCATTTCAGTAGAATGTTTTATTTAGAAAGATTAAGAGAAGAAGAGGAAGAATGTAGCTGCAGCACATTGAATCATTTCGAAAGCAGATCCAATACGTGCTTTGATTTTTCCCTTTAAAAAAACATCATCTTCAGATATTTCCGTCTGGTGAACAAAATTATCATCTGCTTCTTTTTTTTTTATTATTGTTGTCAATCTTGTTTATGTAGCAGATTAATTAGTTGGAAATAAAATGAAGAGAGTGTGTGTGTTTGTGTGTTATATGTCATTTTCTTTCTTTCCTGCTTCTGAAATAAGATAAAATTTCCTACTTTTCTTCGTAGATGATGAGATCACCAATGCATAAGGGACTGACTATCTCAAAATTTACTAATAGAAAATTCTTTTACCCCTATCAAAATCTTGCACTTTTTTTATTATTTATTTTTCAATCTAAACTTAGAACACATTGCTTCCCTTATTTTTATCCTCGTATTTCTATACTAAATATTTTCACATAAACCATATCGCATTGTTTTTTTTTTTCTTCTTCAATCTAATTTATAAATTCAGTTTTTCTTCTTCAATCTATATATTTTACTCTTTTTTTCTTTGTAATAACCTGATAGTTATCTACAATAATTTCTTTTGGGGTTTCTTAGCTTCTTAAAGTCTCTTTGTCATGCATAAACCTCATCAAGATGTTGCATTGCTTTTACTTCTTGACATATTGCCTCCCTATTTTATCCTCACAACTCGATCTACACTACTAAATTCAAATGTTGTTCCCTTTAGCATCTAACTTAATTACAAACCTCCTTGTGCTTACGGTAGTGTTGCAAATGTTTTGTGTTATATCTTCTTTTAGAGAAATGGTTTGATGTCTGTTCCTCGATTTGGCGGGTGGGCTCAAAAGACAGGCACACCAGATTACTCCATGGTGTTCTCACGAGCTCGTGCGGACAAAAGACAACGGCACAAGATTCGTTTGAATCGAATCGACCTTGAGAACGAATCGGAGCACATCCAAGTCCAACAGCATGAAGATGACGGCAGCGTCAAGGTATATTTCTTCTCAATCGGTTGTTTCGTAATTACAATTAAATTGCCATCTTTGCTCACTCTTCTTGTTGAGTTTCAAATTAAAATCAATATTTTTTTCTTCTCCATCTGAACGTCTAAGTGAAAAGAAAAAAAAAAAAGAAAAAGGAAAAAGCTCCTATGATTTCTATTCCTAATTTTGATCAAATTGCAGAAGCTCAAACGTAGAAAAATCATATTGGAAAGCCACTATAACTAAATTTTGATCCTTTTCAAGCTGTTTCTTGGGTGTTTAGTAGTCTCTTGTCATTGATTGTTATCAGTATATTTTGTTTCGTAAGATGGATGCAAAGACCTAATAGTTCATCAAAAAAAGGTGGAGAATTGATTATAAACTCTGATCATCTTGACTCTTGAAAGTGGTTTTGTTCAAGTAGGAAATGCTAAAGCCAAACTTAACCTGTATTAGGCATGCTAGATTTTGTATCAAATTAACATTAAGCAAAACATGACTACTACTATATATGTCCTTTACCTTAGTAACCGGATGTTAATTACAGAATCATATGAACATTTGTTAGGTCTGTTCTTCCGATATAGACAACTTCATATGCAAACCTAAATTTCACTTTCTTGTTGATCGATTACTTTCTTGCATTACCATTACAATAAACTCATGTTACATGAATTTTCATTTCATCAGAAGATGAAAATAGTTTGAAATAATAAGGAAGATTGATTGATGTATCCATGTCTTATTGGCAACTAAACATAGACATCGATGCGCACTAATTTGCTCAACAAATAAAAGCTATACACTTCTTTCCCCACACCACATAATTTGAACAAATCAACATGAATGTATGCAGAAGAAGAAGAAGAAGAAGAAGAAGAAGAGGAAGTTTTTGGACTTTCTTAATTGCTGTCTAACAGCTTGACTAGGAGTGAGTGGATTCAGAAAATGGCATCCGAAAGCCTACGATTGCAGACCGGGGACAGAGATCATGTATCTATAAATCGTTGTATATATAGTGATGCTTCTCATTAAATGAGTAGCACATATGATTGACATCCAACACTTTATCAACTTGTATATTGATGATTATGCTTCTCCCCACTTGTTTTTCGTTTTTGGCTGGGAATGTCTCTGACTGCCATCTTAGCTGGGAAAATAAACCTAACTAGCTATGTTTGTCGGAATATGTGAGGTACTTAAATTTTGGTGTCCATTATTTCTATCCAATTCGTTTTAGCTCTTACCATAAGAAAGTTCTTGTGTCTTTATTGTTGTCACCGACGGCATCACTTGGTGTTCAAAGAATAAGAAAAAAAACTTGTGACATTTGTCATTTATAAAAGATTTGAGATGCCAAGGTTAATAGAAACATTATCATCGAACATCATAATAGTTTCTGGAGCAAGATATTTGTCGACTTGATGTGGTTTAAGTATCATTGTTTTGCCAAATTTAACCTTTCAATGATAGCAAGCTTGTTTGGAATCAAGAAAAAGGATGTAAGAACCAATCATAATACAATAATACTACGTACTTACCATATGTTACCGCAAACATCTTTGATTCTCTCTAATTCCTTTATAGTGCATTGAATCAGTCAGTAATATCTTCGCTAGTTAGTTAATTATAATGAGGAGGAGATAATTACTTAATATATAATAATCTAATATTTTTTTCTTGCACAAGATAATTAATTACCTATAGGCAATATTGATTGTTTCATATCACTAAGAGAGGAAAGAGTGGGCTTAGAAATAGCAATGTCATCCCCACCCTAGTGTTTATTGATCTTTAGAAAATTACATCTTTAGGCAAAAACACTAAGCAGCAGATCATGTTACCCTTCCTAAATACATGGGATTGATTTAAATCCGGTCTATGTACCGCAGAACTACTCTAAAATTGCATCCCTGCGTGGGGGCTTACGTCACAAATTAACAAAAATAGGGCCATTTTTATGAAATAATTTTTTGTATTTATTTTATGGATTATGAAAGTATAAAAAAAAAAGGGGTACATTTTGCTTTATTTAGCAATAAAACAAATTTCGAGTTGGCTAACATTTTGCTCTTAGTTTAATTTCTAATATATTTCTCCCTTTTTTTTTTTTTTTTTTGTTGTTTCTCACCTGGAGGCAGCCGCTCGAGGCATTTTTCTCTTAGTAGCTCATAATAAATGTCGGCGCAAAGTAAATAAAATGCATGAGATTTTTTATGTATACAATAAAATAAAATAAAATAAATGATATTTCTGCAAATATAACCAGATATTATTTATATAAATAAGTAGGATTTACACCATCCTTTACATTAGAAGAATTAGTTTTCTATGACATCTAATATTTGTACATTTTTACATTGAAGTATAATATCGATCAGAACTAGGGAATAATTGAGAGAATTTATTGGTCCGACAATACAATATATCGATAAATAAATTAGGATAAATTAAGTATATAACTGGCCATGACGGTTCGTATGCTTAATATGTCCAGAAGAAATCCAGTTTCCAATTAAGGAACAGCACTTCTGGGTGTCAATGTTGTTGAACATATTATATTCTACTGAATTAGAGAGAGAGAGAGAGAGAGAGAGAGAGAGAGAGAGAGAGAGAGAGAGAGAGAGAGAGAGAGATCCAAATAAACCACAATTTTTAAATAATAAATTGACTGAAATATAAAGAAAAAGATCCAATTTAGAGAAATTGCCTGTTGTCACCAAGTTGAAAAGAAGTTTTGGTGAGACGAACTTGAAAAAGTAAAAAAAAAAGAAAAAAAAGGAAAAAAAAAGAGATAAGATTGAGTTGATCAGCCACCAAAGTCTCACCAACTTACCCAGTAAAAGTTTACGGAGCTCACAGATCACACATCCAATCATTGCCACACCGGACACTTCCAACCCAACTCCGAATCACCAAATCCCATCGTCACCTTCTATGATAGGTAGGAATGCGTGTCGCCTGTTTGGACTTGCAGTCGATCTGGACACGTTGACAGCTCCTCCTCACGTGACTTGATCGTTTCCACCTTGTCCTGTTGTTACTCTTTTGATACCTTCCATGGAATTGAATCGAGCATAGTCTTCTTAAGTGGGTCCCGCTCGTTCTTACAATCATAGAACGGTAAGGTTTTAGAGTGACCTTAGAATCGGGGAAATGAATTGCTACGGTCCGGCGCCGACTATGTTCACCCTCCCCAAATCTATGCCTTCCCGATCCCTCCTCTCCTTTCCCCTGTTTTCGTCCCTCTCTGGCTTCGCCTTCTCGTTTCCTTCTCAAGCGAGATCGAGAGGAACCATCTTTACCGTGAGATTCTACAGGTAATGCGTGATCTTTGGAGTGCCTCATGAAATATGCAAGCGTCTCTTGGCATCACGGACCTCTTTTATGCTTCGCTTACTTTTCTTCGCAAGGTATTGTGTGTTGTGGATCTTGGATGTTAGGGGAAATGCGACGCTGGTTTTTAGAGAAATTCGATCGTGGCTGAGGCTTTATGATGAAAATACACTACCGTTGTGGCTTTTCTTGGCATAATTCTGGATTTTACTGGGCTGTTCGTGAGATCTCATGATCTGAAATGGGCTCTATCTAGGGTTTTTCCGTTCATTGTTACTTTTACACTGCTTCTTTATCACGGATATCTTCGTTCGACGTAGTGTTTCTGATGCATTTATAAAGATCTGGGCACATGAAATGTTGGATTGGGAGCAACCGTTGTTTCCTTTTTCTTATCTTGATACCTAAGCATTTTCTGGTGATACTCCAGTGGGTCCAGTCGATCTTTTCTTAAGCTTAATATCAAGTAATCATTACATCCCATTGATTATGGGGGAGGTGAAGGGAGCATAAAAGTTCTTGTTGTCACTGGAAGTTCCATTACTTGAGAGCATGCTTATTTTCTGATGAGATCTGTCATTCTGTATTCTACAAACATTGTTTTGACAAAACTGGTCTCTGAGTTCTGAAATTTAAGGCGCTTGCTGCCTGAATTTTACTGCCTTTTCTGTTCAGTTTAACCTACGCACAATTTATGCAGTTGGTGCAGCTAAACAGAAGAAGTTTCTGGAGTCATGCAATTATGCTAAAAAGAATTTGACCCTAGAATCATCTCGCATCCATGGAAGAGTATGCTTTCTTGATCATTTGATTGAATTGCTAATGTCCAGCATGAGATTAAATTTTGAAATTGCCCCAGGGAGAATGTTCTGGAGCTTCTGCAGCGCTATCGACGTGATCGCCACATACTTCTTAATTATATTCTTTCAGGTAGCTTGATCAAGAAAGTTGTACTTCCACCAGGTGCAATTTCCTTGGATGACGTAGATATAGATCAAGTCAGTGTTGATTATGTTCTTAACTGCACCAAGAAAGGTACCAAAACCGTACTATCAATATTGTCCATTGATGCTAATTTATAGTGGTATTGTGAAAGAGCTTTTGATGCTGCAGGCGAAACACTTGATCTCTCGGAAGCCATTAGGCTTTATCATGACAGTCTTGACTATCCTGCAACAGTAAGCTTTGTCGCCTTTGTACATAATATGCTGCATCATTGTTGTCTTTCATCTTTCTGATAAATTTTCCAACTCTTGATGAAGCTTAAATTTTTTGTTAATTCCCTGGACATGTGTTTCACCTGACTGAGGCGTCGAATAGGTCCCTGGACATGTGTTTCACATGACTGAGGCGTCGAATAGCCTATGTAAATTTGGTTGCATATTCAGATGCACAATTCGGTTCATGTTAAAATATTTAGACAAAGAAGATGTGATTATACTTATATTATATATAAGTGACATATACTATGATCAAATTAAGTACTTATTGAATGATATTTGTACCCATTTAAAATCTATAAAATGTTGGGTTGTAAGTCATGGTTAGATGTAACTAGTGGTGCATATGCAGACACATATTTAAGTCATATTAACATATCCAGAGTTACATGAACCAATTACGAACAAAAAAATAATTTTGTGACTTCAAATAATTAATGAGTAAATATATGCTACAGGAAATTTGTGAAACTACAGAGTGATATTTGTATTCATGGAAAAAGGTAAGTGATAAGTTATTAAAGTGGTTAACCCATTATGGTACATGGTTAATATCACATTATCCTTTTAATGCTTCTTAGGATTAAAACAGTATACTGATAAAAATAATAGTAATATGGAGTGCATATCAACCACACTAGATGCTAGATGGGAGACTACTACAATCGTTTTGTTTTGATCTGCTGAACTTTTTTGGTAAACAGTCACCTAATTGGCTACCTATGACAATGTGCACAAAGTTACATGAAAAATGGTAAGATCTTTGCAGATAGAGATATTAAAATACACCTAAACTTCTAAGATGTTAAGGCAGATTAACGTTTTTTTTAACGAGGTGCTGGATGAGTTAGTGAATAGCACATGTAAAAGACATATATGTAAGATGTTCATTGTTCAAGGTGTTGGCTTGGAGAATTAATACATCTTCGGACAATAGAGAGATGAAAAGTAGGGTGGAATTTTGAGATGGCAGGATTTGATGAATGAAAGTTCTAATATTTGGAATTTCTGTTCAATCATTGTTGAGAGGCGATTTTTTTAGCATTTTGTTCAGAATTGAAGCAGCTAGGATGTGCCGTTGTTTATATGTTGGAACTTGTGAAATTCTCGTATTGTTGCCCATGCTTAGAAAGCATGTAGGATGGGTTAATTGGCATCATTGCCAACTCATTTGTGTAGCTATGTGATGAGACTATTGTCAAATGATTGAACTATAAATAGTTGGGCCATGCAGTTATGAGAATAGTTTTGATGTGTAAAGTTGCTCAAAACTAATAGGAAACAATTCAAGCTGCAACATGAATAACTCAAAATGGCGTCAAAACAATGACTGTTGTGAGATCAGAGCTACTATAACAAGTAGTTGTATGCTTGGAAGATGAAAATGCTACCTCTTGTTAAAATTGAAAACCGGTGCTAAAGTTGATTAATGAATTTACGCATCTAGCTGGTGCTTATTAAATTAAATTACACATCTAGTTTGAACCCGCCAATAATGGGTTTATTGCTAGTAAATGACAAAAGGTGACCCGGGGGCCATCATGTACGGGTGTGTGTGTACCCACCGATAATGGGTTTATTGCTAATAAATGACAAAAAGTGACCCAGGGGACATCATGTACGTGTGTGCATGTGTGTACCCGCCAATAATGGGTTTATTGCTAGTAAATGACAAAAAGTGTGTGTACCCACCAATAACGGGCTTAATGATAGTAAATGACAAAAAGTGACCCAGGGAACATCGTGTGTGTGCATTCCTTTTCATTACTTGGCTTGTTTTAGCAGATATTGTGCCTGTGCTATGTGTGTATGTGTGTGTGTGACATTCCTTTTCATTACTTGGCTTGTTTTAGTAGACATTGGGCTTGTGCCATGCCATGCTAATCAATTCATTATACTTATGGACAAATAAGGTAAAGTGATTAGTAGCAAGCAATTAGATTCATGGTCCTACCCTGACATGTTATCACATGCCTTTTCATTGCTTGGCTTGTTTCAGTAGACATTAGGCTTGTGCCATGCCATGCTAATCAATTCGTTATACTTCACCAACATGGAGATGTGCAGAAACTTTTCCCTGATAATTTATGCTTTATTAAGGAGTTGACAAACTATTCATTAAAATCATGTCAAATGAACTATGAAAACTTTGAGAAGGTAACGTGTAAAAGTATGGTTTTAAAAGTTGATAGCTCTACTGACATGAACAAAAGTCATATTTCTACTGAAAAAGGTCATATTCATTAAAATCATGTCAAATGAACTATGAAAACTTTGAGAAGGTAATGCGACAAAAATATGGTTTTAAAAGTTGATAGGTACCTTTCTACGGGCATAAACAAAAGTCATATTTACTTATATTTCATATAATGGGATAAGGAAAAAGGTTCACTTTAAAGATGTGGTGAGGTGAAAGTAAAAAGTTTGTCTTCTCAAAATCCAAAGAAAAAACAAATAAATTAGAGAAATAGTGGAGTTGTGTAGGAGAAAATAAAGGAAAATAAATTGGGATGGTAGTCAATTGGGAATATGACCTATGAAAACTTTGAGAAGGTAATGTGCAAAAGTATGATTTTAAAAGTTGATAGGTACTTCTCTACTGACATGAACAAAAGTTATATTTCTACTGACAAAAGTTGTATTCATTAAAATCATGTCAAATGAACTATGAAAGCTTTGAGAAGGTGATGCGACAAAAGTAATGATTTAAAAAGCATTAGGCGCTAAGGTCCAAAAACGCCCAAGGCGTTAGGCGCTCGCCCGATTGAAGCGAGGCGCTAAAATATAAAAATATATAATATAATTAATCAATATAATTATTTAAATAAAAAATATAATATTAAATTAAGAAAATCTTGCAAAATCATAATATCACATTAACAAAATGTCTCAAAATTCAAAACAATAACAATAATTTTAAATAAATAGAAAATAGCAGTATTAAAATTAAAATAATATATTATTAATCTAATAAATAGAAAATATTGTTACTAGTATACAGTTAACAGTATACTGTTAAAAGTATACTATCGAGCCGATGTGAGAAGAGTGAGAAAGAGTAAGACAATAGCGGCAGTGGCGACAGTGGCAAGAAGCGATAGCAGCGGCGAGCAATGATAGTGGCAGTGGCAGCGGTAGCGAGAGCACAGTGTAAGAGTAAGACCGATGCTGCTGACTGAGAGTAGCGGCAGCGGTAGTAGCGAGCAACGACAGCGGGAGCGGCGAGCAGCGACAATAGCGGTGAGCAACGATAGTGGCAGCGGCGAGCAACGACAGTGGCAGTGGCAGTGGCAGCGACAACGGAGAGAGGCAATGACAACGGAGAGAGGTAGCGACAACGGAGAGGAAATGCTGACGACAGAATCGCGAGTAGGGTTAGGGTTGGGAAACTCGCAAGAGGGATGCTGGGAGGCTGATATCGGTGCTTTAGTTGGTTCGATTGAACCAACTAAAGCATTGGGGTCACCTGGTTTAACTCGGGTGCTCGCCCGAACCCAAGCGCCGAGCGCTTCGGGTGAGCGCCCAAGCGGCCCCTCTTTGAAGCGCACCTCCTGGACATGAAGCGAGGCACTCGGGCCTCGCCTTGCCTTGCCCGAGCGCCTATTGAAATCACTGGACATAAGTATGGTTTTAAAGGTTGATAGGTTCAAAGTCATATTTCTATCTTATATTACATATAATGGGATAAGGAAAAAGGTTCACTCTAAAGATGTGGTGAGGTGGAAGTAAAAAAGTTTTGTCTTCTTAAAATCCAAAGAAAGAAAAAGAAATTAGAGAAATAGTGGAGTTGTGTAGGAGAAGATCATGAAAAAAAAATTGGGATGCTCGTCAATTGGGAGTATGTGACTATAAAAAGGGGTTGTCTATCTTATCAAAAAGCCATAAATAAAAAAATATTTGAGAAAATAGTGGAGTTGTAGTAGTGTAGGAGAAAATCATGGAATACCAATTGAGATGGTAGTCAATTTAGAGTATGCGACTATGAAGCATGAATATTGACACAAAACAATAAGGACATGCCAATGACAAATCCTGTAAAAGTAGGCAATGAAACATGTACGAAGTATCAAATACATGTATTTTCGTCTTATTCTTTTATAGAGGATATGATCATGATGCAAAATTTATACAATAGTAGAATTTTCAAAAATACTTCAAACACATGAAAAATATAATGGCAACTGTCTAATCCACATGAGGATGAGCTTGATCTCATAGTAAGGTTGATCCTTCGCGACCTAGATGACGAGGATTTAAGTCACAAAAACATCCTCTGTAATTGCAGGAATAAGACTACTCACATTGACCTTCCCTCGACTCCTCACTGGTAGAACAGCGTGCATTGGACCGCAATAGTTAATCTCTATGCATCTTTTTAATATTTGAGATGACATGGAGATGTCAAGCATTGACACACATATAGCCTAGAGATGTCAAGCATTTTGAAGTGTTTGAACTTTATAGGCATGCAAATACCTACATCTATTCATGGAGGGATATGTAAAGGTAGAGAGAGTGTAAGAGTGGTTCTTTTTCTTTATGGATAGTGCTTTCCCCTCTTTGGAGGAGGGTTTTCTTTTTCACTTTTTTCTCTCTGCGGATGTGTGTGTGTGCATGAGTCATGAGTGTGAAGCACATATCTCATTTGTCGAGGTAGAACCATCACATCTAAAGATATTTTTTTTGGTTATCATCATTCTGTCTTGTTTTTGTTTCTTTCAACTACTTGCATGTTTGCATTGTTCTATTCGGTATGATCTAATGTCTTTTTTTGATCAGAGTAATATTGGGCCTGAGAAAGAATTCTTTTTGGTCACAAATCCTGAATCTTCTGGGTCACCGCCAAGTCGGGCACCACCTTCTATTCCAGTTGCTACATCATCATGTATTGTGTCAAATGTGTCACAACCAGAGTCATTTGAGCCTCCACATGATCAAGAATTAACTGTAGATGATATTGATGACTTTGAGGATGACGAAGAAGAGGAAGAAGTTGATAGTCTCAGGAATTCTAGACCGCAGCCAAGTGATGTTGGTGATATTTCTCCGCGGTTGCCTTTATTTGCGACAGGTAATTTGATTAAAAATGTCCATTCTTTTCTGCTTAATATTTGACTTGTATAAGTTGACATATTTTGTGCAAGGAGTTTGGGTTACTAGCATGCTTTGATTTGTGGTTAGTCATCTGTTCAGTGGGTGGATCTTGCTTAGGCAACCCAAAATGAGTTGAAAATTTAGATTATTAACAAAATGTTGTTCATGATAAATAATGAATTTTATATTTCTATTAGTAAAAGTAAATTGATTGACAAGATATTAACTGCACTATTTAGCTGTAAGCTATCTAGTTATTGCAACCACTTTGTAGCATTACAGGGAGAAATGTGGAAAAATATTTCATAAACATTCATTGATGACCTGCTTTTTCTTAAATCTGATGCTCATTTTAATACCTATTGATCGACAGTACACCAGTTGTCAGGTATTTGTTGAGCAAGTTGTCATTTTGGACTGTGTATTTTTTCATTGATGTTGTTTCAGAATTTCTTTGAAATGGAAAAGACATCATATTATTTGGTTTCTAGTTAATAGATTGGCAAGTATGCCTTGCTTTCTGTCTGTCAATTCAACTTTCTTAGTTGATAGGCTAACAAATTTGTGTGAGTAGGATTGCAAAATGCATCTATAATCCGGGCATTTCAGTTAGCATCACAATCTTGGTCAGCTTGTGTATTTCTAAACCAATGACAAGAACACAAATAAACTATTATGCTTTTATTGTGGTCTATTTATTTCCAACAATTTCTTGTTAATTTGCAATTTGCGAGGTTACTTCTCCTGATCTCATTTCTTCTGGTGATGTTTCTTGTACAATCATCACAGTGCTAGTTTTGCTTCTGCTTGGTATAATTCACCACAATTTGATATTGCCATTTTGACCCTGGACCTAAGCTGCTCAAATCTTTAACCCCATGAGAGTGCTCCATTACATGTCCTCATTTTGCCCATCCTAAGTCTTGGCATCATCTTAAGTCAGAATGTGCCACCCTGTGCTGGCATTGGGGCATGGTACTGTGCCAAAAACTTTTCTTAATATAGGCAAGATAGTGCCAAGAGCATACCAGTAGACAATGGTCCTATCTGATTCTGTGGTATGTACTTTGGCATGTCTCAGGCTGGTACCCAAGTGCCTGACCCGCAAGGATCTTTGTGCAAAAAGTTTCCTTTAGGAGTTCTAAATAAAATAAAATGCTAGACAAATTAACATTTGAAAGTAAATATTCTCATTTTTTCTATCCCCATTTGCTAATTACTTTGTCCTTGTACACACTATGCTTGTGGAAGTTTTTGAATCATTGTGCGACCATGTTTTGGGACTTTTTTCCTAAGAACCTAGTTTGCAAATTTTTCATCAAGCAGAGAGTCTAAGAAAACTTGAAAGATTTAAAGGATCATATTGCTGACTGATTTCTTAAATAACTAGCATAACAGTTTCTGTTCAACTAAAATGATAGGGTGACACTACATTTTGTATGTCTAAATCAAAAGTAGGCAGATTTGATCATAAGCCTGTAGCAATTGCCAGAATGTGAAATTGGAATGTACTAACTGCAATTTAAAAGCACATAATCTTTTTCCTCTGTAAATTTGATAGCATGAGCATGGCCACTATTAGTTCACTGTCTCTTTTGTACACATTAGAATGACCAAGAGAGAAGGAAGCGATCTTAACCTTTAATAGATCTTGCTGTACTACTTTACTCTTATGAAATCAGTTTGAGATCCTATATATTGTTACCACATAGTGGAGACCATGAACTATGGAATAAGTTTAGCTTTGGAAGTACATACTTTATATAACATAAAGTATATAAATGTATACGTTAAAGAATGTTGGATGTGTTCCTAGTGCTAGAACTACTATTGAAAAAGTAACTAACTCATAATAGTGGCACTTTTACTTATCTTTGACGTGATTTCAGGTATTACTGATGATGATCTTCGAGAAACTGCCTATGAGATCCTCGTAGCTTCTGCTGGTGCATCAGGGTATATGCTGATTCAATGTCTATTGTCTGAAAACTTCTTTTGCCCTTTAGTAAAAAAAACTAACATTTCTTTACATTTTAAACTTTGCTTTGCCTTTGCAAATTATCAGCTATACATTTTAAACTTTTTTGTGGTAACCTGGTTTTGTTTAGGGGTCTCATAGTACCATCGAAAGAAAAAAAGAAAGAGAAGAAGTCCAAATTGATGAGGAAGCTTCGTCATAGTAAGAACGAAAGCATTGTATCCCAATCTCCGCGTGCTGCTGGATTAGTAGGTCTGTTAGAGATATTGCGAGCACAGCTGGAGGCATGCTTCTTACCTTTTTGTATTTCATCTTTTAATTATTTGTAAAGACTATGTTATAAATGTGATGTAAATTTCATATTTTTATATCTATCTACCTGTTACAACAAATATCCTTTTTTCCAATATTGAGTAATAGACTGCTGTTCCTGTGAAAAGTCAACCTTTTGTCCTTTATTGGTCTTGTGTTCAGAGTTCTGAAATATGTGCAGCTAAGTAACCTCATGGACTTCCAATATATAACTTCTAAAAGGAACTCTTTTGATGCTTAATTGTCATGCTATATCAGTACATAACATTTGTTTAATCCTTGAGAATGTCTGAAGGAATTCCAAGTAACTGGCCCAGATAGTTACAACTGGAAAATGAGTGTTTTATAGGAAAATTATGCTCATAATCATCTGATCGCTGAGAACTATTACATCAATTGCCTTGAATTTTTTATTATGAAAATGATTTCCATATTACCTATCTTTGTTTAAGTTATAAAATAGAAGGTGAATTTGAATAGTTCCACTGAAAGTTATTTTTGATTTAATAAATACTTAGATGAAACTATTTTCATATGGTCATCACTTGGCATGCAGATTCCATCTCCTTCTGTTACTCATTGTTATGAAAATCTGTTTTTTCTTCCCTTGATTTTTTAATGTCATTTTTGTTTGACATATGTATTTTTAATTTTTGCAGATCTCAGAGTCGATGGATATCAGAACAAGGCAAGGTTTACTTAATGCTCTTGTTGACAGAGTGGGAAAGCGAATGGATCATCTCTTGATTCCACTGGAACTGTTGTGTTGTGTTTCAAAAACAGAATTTTCTGACAAAAAAGCATTTCTCCGGTGGCAAAAGAGGCAGGTAATTGACCATTTTTACTGAACTATATAAGTCATTTTGCTCGTGTACTCATTTTTTATTTGTCCTTTCCTTAGCTGAATATGCTTGAAGAAGGTCTTATAAATCATCCAGTGGTAGGATTTGGGGAATCAGGGCGCAAGGCCAATGAGTTCAGGAATCTATTGAAAAAGATTGAAGAGTCTGAGGTGTGTACTTTTCTGAACTATTATAGACAGTTTAGTGCATTCTGTGTTTCACATGCTGTATCCATTTATATTAATTGTATTTTATAATATTACATAAAATGTCGTTGGTGATATATAAGTTCATGATTATCGTTGTTAAATTTCCCAGTTACTTCCACCATCTGCTGCTGAACTTCAGCGTACAGAATGTCTAAGATCTGTAAGGGAAATTGCGATGTCACTTGCTGAGAGACCAGCTCGGGGTGATTTGACTGGAGAAGTATGCCACTGGGCTGATGGCTATCCCCTTAATGTTAGATTGTATGAAAAAATGCTTTCTAGTGTTTTCGATATCTTGGATGAGGGAAAGCTTACACAGGTTTTGGTTAACTCTTTCACACTGAATATTGAATATTTGAAACTCTGTCATTATAGCTTTTATCTTCTATGTGTCTTTTATTCACTTCTAGTTTGGTTTCTAATTCCAGGAGGTGGAGGAAATTCTTGAATTCCTAAAGTCAACTTGGCGAACTTTAGGTATTACAGAGACAATTCATGACACATGTTACGCATGGGTGTTATTTCGACAGGTAAAATGATTAATAGAAAGATTTGCTGGTAATATGCCTTTGAAGTATTAACTTAGAAGTATGCTACTTTAGAACATGGTATGTCCTCCTTGATATCTTAAATTCTCAAAGCACCAACCTTGTGGCATTTTATAACCTTCTTTTAAGCCTCATGAGTCATGACAAATTTGAATGGTTTCTAGTTGTTGGGGAAAATTAAGGGGTTTATAAATATTTATAAAACTTGATAAGCTATATTATCATGTACTTAGCAAAACTGAAGGGTCATGTATATCAAAGGTTTACAATTTCGATTCGTACCGACACACTGAGCCTTGCTTGGTATGGTACGTACCGAGGTGTACTGACGGTATGCCAGCATGTACCGGGCGGTATGTCTAAAATTTTGTGAAAACCCTCCGAAAACACCTTAAAAAAGAAAAAAAAGGTTAGGATATGACTTTTAAGTTAGAAATAAATATACATTTAGTATTGTTTTGACTAAAAGAAAATGTAAATTAGGTAAGAATAGTGCCACATATCATTTTCGGGCTTTGAGGAGTAGCCTTGTGTAAGGTTTGCAATTTCGGTTTGTTTTGTATTGTTCTTTTGTTAATATTGAATTATTTAAAAAAAATTTAAATTGTTAAATTATTTTTTATATAACTTAAACTTTAAGATTCAAATGAATTAAGTAATTAATATATGGATATACCTGATTCTATCACCAAGACGAATAACGAGACTCCATGGGTGATGGATCGGGGTCCTCGATCCTATGTATCTGTATATCAATATGACATGTTTGTCGGACCTAATCTTGAAGTTGATCCTATGACAGTGCATTGAGACACCGTATGTCATTGGTGCATCAATGTGGTGATGATCGTAGGTTGATCCTCGTGAATCACATGTGTCCGAGGTGACTCCTAAGGCAATGACGAATGTGACATGTATTGATATAGAGTATAGTGAATGCCAAAACTTCTACTTTAACTATTGATTTGCTGTTCCGTATCATACTGTTGCTCGGAGAAGTATGACTATCACTATACTACTGTTGGCCATAAGATTCTCCATAATACGACGGTTGTGAATACGATGAGCTTTGCTTTGTGTCTACATCATGTAGGCTCTATCGCATCTATTGACTAGTACCTCGTTGAGCTCCATGATTTGAATCTTAGCTGGTATGTGTAAAATACTACTCGTCGGTCCATGCACCATCCTCAAATTGTGTAGATGGGACCATAGACTCCCTGGCGCCATTGCCATCATTGGTCGAGGCATTGTTGTTCATATCGTTGCCATGTCTTTGGACCGAGTGGGTTGTTGAAAACGATTGCGAAGGTATCTCGTCACCTGACTCGATTCTTTCTAACGGTGCAGCTGATGCTACTGCTTTCCCCTTTGCCTTTGTACTATGGGCGGACGATTGTGACGGATGGGTGTCTCTAGTTTCTAGAGCAGTTTGACTCGATCTTATTTGGCCCCTTCCATCATGTTCTGATCGAGATGGATTTTCCTCCTACTGGGGATGTGCTTCCTCTTCTTTTATTGCTTGGTGATAAAACGCGAAGGACGTTGAGGATCTCTCGCCTCATTAAGTAGAGGATCCTCTTGGTTCTCTGTCACTTTGATCCACTCTAACATTGATTCTGAATCTTCGTTGTAGAATTGGAGGTCGATGAGATCAATCTCTGGTTCCTCTAGCTCCTTGTCCAGCTCGACACATCGCAACCTTACCCGCATGTTATAGTGGACATATACCAGTTTCTTCATCCGTCTATAGGATGGTCTGTTGTGGACCTTTGGGTGAATCAATGCGAACGTTGACCAATTACGTTCGCAACCACCAGATGTTGTCTGTGAAAGTACACGAACGATAACCTTCCTTAAATTTGGTGTGTCATCTCCAAATTGTAACCACCACTCGACTAAAAAAAGATATAAATAAGAATTTATTAGCATAACAAATAATTAATAATAAATATAGTTGATAATCAATATGTGTGTGACTTTTGCTCACCAGGATCCGTGTAACGACACGATACAACTACAACGTCGGAGAATGTACCAATTGTTTCTCGGAATAATCAACCCTCAATAATAGCATAGGCTGCATCAATAGTGTTTGACAAGAGTCGATGTCAGTGATTTAAAAAGCGCTAGACGCCAAGGTCCTAAAATGCTCGAGGCGCTAAGTGTTCGCCCGAGCAAAGTGAGGTGCTCTAAAATAGTAAAATATAAAAAACATATAATATAATTAATAAATATGATTATTTAAATAAAAGGGATAAAAAATGTCACCGAGTGAAACTAATAGTGAAAGTTGGAAGAGAAGCAACGGTGAGAAGCAACAGCAGTAGATGATTAGTTTAAGACAGTCGCAGCAGCACTACGAACGACAACAGCGGCAACAGCAGAAGTAGCGGACAACAACGGACAAAGTCGAACACCGGCAATGGAAAACAACGGAAGCAACAGGAGAAAGACTCGGTTAGCGACAGAGGAAGACTCGATTCGTTACGTTTGCGGCCGAGGTAGCGGGAGAAAACACACGCTAGGGTTGGCTTGGGGAGTTGGGGTCGTGCGTGAATGGCAACTTTTGAGGTAAGGAACTGCGTTAGTTGGTTCAATCAAACCAAATAAATTAAACTGAACCGCCTAGGCGCCCCGTTGCCTTATACGAACTGGGCGCACGCCCGAAGCACTCAATTGTCACGGACAAAGTTGTAAACGGGGTGTTTGATGTAATGCTCATGTATATCTATACATTTTGGTTTTATTTATGCTTTGCACAATATGTAGAGGGCTAGCCGTACGCTTGGCAGCCCTATTTTGGTTGGCTTTGGTGGCAATTTTAGGCTTGCAAACAAAGGTTATGTCATGTGGGTACTTGTGGAGATTTCGGTCTGTAGTGGACCATCTTGGACCCTTTGTTGTGCGACCGTCCAGAGCTTGTGAAGTCTATATTTGTAATTTGCATTGGCTATAAAGTGTTTACTGAAATAGTTGTTTGTGGATCCCGAGCGAAACGCTTTCTCTAACTCGTTTTCTCTTTTATAGGTCTTAAGGGACCATAGGAGGTTTCAAGGAGGCTGACCTTTGCGGATAAACACACAAGGGTGTTGCTCGACTTAGGAAAAACCAGCTAAGTTTGTGATATTTGGTATCAGAGTGGGACAAGTACACATAGAAACACTTAGTATGTTGAGGGTAGCCAGCACGCACGATCGTCTAGGGGAAACGAGCGTTGAGGTGTAGGGAAAGGAGTTGCTCAAAGGAGAGGGGGCATCCAAGATTGACATTCAAAGGAATGGCCAACCCTTAGTGTGAGGGGCACCACGAGGTGTTTGATGTAATGCTCATGTATGTCTGTGCCGCTTGAATTAGGTGGACGCCTATTGGAGCTTTAACGAGCATCGTCTCACAGACTTTGAAGTTTTTTAGGGTCCTTCCTCCGCAAAATTTGCTCATCAATTCTTCTTCCACTTAGTTGTCACTTCCAAGTAGGTTCGCATCACTTCTGCTTTCGATTGGCATTCTGTTGGGAAATGAAGCAGACACTCTACTCTTAGTAGCACCGATCACTGTTGGTAAGGATTTGACAACTATTATCTTCCATTAGGCTACTTTGGAGGGTCTTTGAACCTGTGCAGAGCTCCTCTACTGAATAAATAAGAGAATTGGAATACTCGGTTTCGCCCATTCTCTTAAGAGTTGAGAATATAAAGGTTACTTGACTTCGCCCGCCTCCTCGAGGGTTATACTCCATGCATCGAGCTGGTTACTAGCCTTCGCCTACTCTTTGCTCACATTTCCGAAGCACCCGAAGTATTTGTACTCCTTGCGTTGAGTTAGCTACTGCAATTCACATTCTCATTACCATCGAAACTCTAGAATGTAAGAAATTTTCACCCCAACTTGGAGCAAATCTCTAATAGTTTTGGTCGCCTCTAGGATTGTACCGTCTTTTCCATCATCTCTGCAGCCTACTCCTCTAAGTAGCAAAGGTACAGCACCGCATACTGCTTGCTTCGTTCCTTGGTCGAGCACTCTTGGATCGACTCGAAGTCCTCCAATTTTGGCTATCTTGATGAGAAGCTCGTTGACACCGGTTTTACGAAGTTTCCTGGCCTCTACCCTTCAGCTTTGCCTCGGTACTTTGAGTTTGCCTCTGCATTCTCCACCTCCTCGGCCCCTTTCACGACTAAGCGCTCTCCCTCTATGAGAGTAAGGGATCGATGACTCCACGAAAGTCCCGCCTCTACGGTACCATGGCGCTGCTATGGCCATGGCACTACTATCCGTTGCCTCGCATCTACATCCCTTTCTTCACGATAGGTAGATTCGCCTCTACGACATCGTGGCACTCCTCCGAGTCCACCTTCATTCTAACTGATACTTAGTTTTGAGTAACTAAGTACCTCTAAACTCAGCATCGCTTCCTCGCCCTTTCGACCACCTGCTTCAACACCTCTATGTTCTTCGCGCAGTTCCCTTAGGTCGATGGAAAGATAGACTGTAACTCTCAGGTATAGCTTCCACCATCATGTTACAGGGATCGCGTCGATTATGTTCTCCTTAGCTTCCTTAGTAGCAACATTCGCTTACTCGGTCTTGTCCTCTGACTTGTCAAGCTCCCTTAAGAGAATATAAGTTCTAGAGCAATCCAACTCTCCAGTAGCTCCAATCATACCTTTGTATGATCAAGTCTCCCCATGAGATTCATTGGTACTTGCATTCAGAATTCCCCCTCTGTGGTACACAACCTTCATATGCTGATAACCAAAGCTTTCGTCCAATACCAAATTCGATGCAAGCACGGAAGATCCGTCTCTACGGTATTATGGCATTCACTCCTTGAATCCATAGCCCTTCTTACCGTCGTATTGTTCACCGAAGTGGAGCTCCCAATAGCTCCCAATCATACCTCTGTATGACTCAGTCCATCGCGGGACTTGTCCCGTGATTATCGCATTGCGTCGAGCTATTCCACCACAATCCACTACACCATGTCGCCTCCTGGTGACATCTCCATTGCATTCTGATCATTGTGGGATGAACTTGGATTATGGTCTCTTCATGTGTGGGCTCTGCCACCTTCGATTGTGTTCACTCCTCTGGCAATCGACCTTCGTCCACCCACTCTCGAGTCACACTCGGACGAAGCACAGGTCCGAGACAGTTTGTCGCCTAGTAGCTCTCGAAGTCCACCGAGTTCGCTGAAATTGGTGCACCATTGTCTAGATCCTTGGCCTCTATCCCCCCCAACACAATCTTCGCTGTGAATCGCTTCCTTCATAGAAACTCGAATGGTAGCACTATGGTATATTTTTCAAGAGTACTTGCCTATGTGTCCTCTTGTCTCATGCCAAGGTCTTCTGACCCCAACTTTGCCTCCGCAAGTTGAGTCACCTTAGTTCCTTCATCAAATGCTTTACCGAGATAAGGTGCATGTGCCTCGAAGCTACCTTCGTCTTTAGCACCATACAAGATGGGTCCACTCCATCCGAATGAGGGACCCATGGAACGACATGATCCTACTCTTGCGTCTACAAGAGTTCATGTCTTTGACCCCTGTCTAAGAAAAGCTTTGTGCCTCCGCTTCACGTTTCATCTTCTATGTCGGCTCCCTTCATGCGGCTTAGGCATTTCACCAAGTTCCACCCAAGTTGCTCCGCTCCTCGGTTTGCATTGAGTTGATGGTGGCTCTCGCGCCCACCATTCCACGGGTCAACCCTCCGTTGAGTCCAATCTCCATATCGGATCCAAGTGTGCCTTCATTTGATATTGCCTTGAGGTGCTCCCCTAGTTGATCTCGCAATGCGTCCATCAACGCATTACCTCATGTGAGATCATACTATGACTCCTCGCTGCTCGCTCGGTCCATTGAGCTTTGTGGAGTTATTGTCTTAAGGTACTTCTCAACATATGCGATACGTGGCACATGATTCTCCCTCTAAAGAACCGGGACTTATCCCTCTAGGATATCTGTCCCGTTGGAGCAACTTCTCTCTTTGCCTCCTTTCCTATGAAAGTTTCAAACCACCATCCCCTTAGACTACTCCATCTCGTCGAACAAACTGTATATTTTTCTGCTCTCGCAAACACGCTTGCTAGATTGCGACTCTTCGCCAATACAACTCCTGCTGCACCTTTCAAGGCCTAACAACATGTTAAACTTGCTACACACTTCAACCTCTTACGGACGTATCCTTCTCATGTCGAAGAGAAAGTTTTAATGCTCCATGGCGTCAAGTTTCGGTCGCCTTGGGATGACAACGAACATTCTATCATCCGCATATAAGCCCTTGCATGAGTATTGAATTCTTCGAGGTAGCAATTCCCCCTCACCTCTATGAGCTTTGCACAACTCTTTAGGTCGCTGAGCAACCCATCCCACTTTACATGGTCTTATCCTTTACCAAGCGCCTCGCTTGCCTTGAGCACCATCAAGTCTAGTTGCCAACATCGAGCTGTAGCTCAAACTCAACCATCCCAAAGTTGTAAACGAGGTGTTTGATGTAATGCTCATGTATGTTTGTGCCTTTCAGTTTTGTTCATGCTTTGCACAGCATGTAGAGAGCTGGTCGTAGGCTTAGCAGCCCCATTTTGGTTGGCTTTGGTGGCCATTTTAGGCTTATAAACGAAGGTTGTATCATGTGGGCACTTGTGGGGATTTCGGTCTGTAGTGGACCATCTTGGACCCCTTGATAGGCGATCGTTCAGAGCTTGCGAAGTCTATATTTGTAATTTACATTGGCTATAAAGTGTTTACTGAAATGGTTGCTTGTGGATCTTGAGTGAAACGCTTTCTCTAACCTATTTTCTCTTTTGTAGGTTCTAAGGACCATAGGAGGTTATAGGGAGATTGATCTTTGCGGATGGAGACGCAAGGGTGCCGCACGATTTAGGCAAAATCAACTAATTTCATGACACGATGCTTGGGCTCGGGCGAGCGCCTAGGTGGTGCCTCATTGAAGCGTGCCGCCTGGTCCTTATATGAGGCACTCGGGCCTCGCCTCGCCTTTCCCGAGTGCATAGGCGAGCGCTCGAGTGCTTAGGTGAGCGCCCGAGCGTTTATTTAAATCATTGGTTGAAATATAACATTTCTTAGTATTGATAGTAAATCATTTTGCATTCCAAGACTATATCGAAATTGAATTGTCGGGTTTAGATAATTCAATATGTTGCAAAACATAATTTTGTTAGTAGGAATTTTTTTATACAATAAAAAATTATGAATTAAATTACGTTGAATATGAATTTATCTACATTATTGATATCTTGGTCCATATAAACTTCAGTCCTACAATCAATGATTTTTAAGTATTGGTCAGCCTTAAAATCATCTTTGAATGTTTTCTTAACCTTATCTCTTGCTGTAATTAGCATCTGTTTAAGATAAAGCATTTGTGGACCCTTGTCCATATCGACCTTACGAAGGACAACATAAAGTGGTTCCACACCTTTTATGATTTTATTCACCGTCTCCTAAAATCTAGAAGAAAGAATAGTCTTTCTATCTTTCCATCGCTCGATCTCGAATGCTTAGATTTGGACCATTTCTGTGAGGTGACCATTGCCTTAAGGCCCTGCCTTTTTTTGCTATAATGATTTTAAAGCAATGAAATTGATAGCAAATCGAGTGACTCTAGATCTGAGTATCTCATTATTTGCATACTTTTGCATTAAAGAGTGGATCTAATGATGATTATATATAAACTTTGTAATTGATTGTGCTCGAGCTACACATTTGTTGATTGATGGTAGCTTACCAATATCCTTTAACATTAGATCCATGCAATGAGTTGCACATGGAGTCCAAATCAATGTTTTTCTTTTTTCATTAATTGTCAACTGGCCTTCTTGAAATTCGCTCCATTGTTGGTGATTATTTGGACAATATACTATGGTTCGATCTCTTCTACTACGGTGTTCATTAAGTTTTCATTATAGTTTGTATGTTGAATCTTGTCAGAAGCATTAATTGACTTATGAAACACCACTTGTCTATTGCAATAAACAAGAAAATTGATGATACTTATTTTTGTTGGCCCTGTCTAACTATCATACGTCAGTGTCACCCCATATTCGTCCCGTTGCCTCTTGAAGGATTTGATCCAATCTTTTAGTTCTGTTACCTCCTAATCTAAATGCACGCTGTGGATCTCCCTTGGTGTTTGAGGTTAGATCTTCGTGCCAGACTTTTGAATAGAGGAGACCATGCTATGACAATATGGACCTTGGGCTGTGTTTGTTGCTATCCTATGGAAGTTGAACAATTTTGCAATTGCCTTCTCACTATCAAACTTCTTTTCTTTTGTATATGCATCGTCAATTCGTGGATCGATATTAACAATATATGGTGCGGGCCACTTACCAAGACCTCTGATAAAACCACGGAGTCCACCTTGCTGTTAGAACCCTTGCAGATTCTAAACTTGGGGTTGATCTCTTTAGGGGATCGGCCTTCTTGGAACTCTATAGGGGTTCTTCCCTCCAAGTTGCTGCTCAAAGGCTGCAGAAAAAATTCATCTATTGCTTATCAAAAGAGGAGGAATACATGACTATTTATAAGGCTTCTAAACCCTAACTCCTAATAGGACTCCTACTTCTAACCAACTCCTAATAGGACTCATACTCAAGACTCCTATTCTTTTACAACTTCTAATTCTTCTCTAAGAAACAACCTCCTAACCCTAGCCGGCCTCTTCACCTCTTTAATAAGGGTCGACTTAGGTAGGTTTTACATTAATGTCCCTCTCAATTAGGACTCACCTAGCTAGAGTCCTAACAGACCCGCCCTCTTCAAATCAGCCTTGTCCTCGAGGCTGACGATTCATGAATTCTGGGAATTTGATCTTCAAGTCGTCATAGTTCTCCCAAGTGGCATCTTCTGTTGGTAGGTTCGCCCACTGTATTAGCACTTCAGTAGTGGGTCGTCGTCGTCGAGTCACGATCCGTCGATCAATAATGGCACTTGGCTGGGTCTGGAGTTCTCCTTGGGTAGTCATATTTGGTGGGTGACTTTGGGCTATCTCCAAGCATCTATTTACAACTTCTATCTGGCCATCGGTTTGTGGGTGATATGCCGTACTCCTTTTCAATTTAGTACCCTGCATATGGAATAACTTTGTCCAAAATATGCTCGTGAAGTTGCAAGTAGAATTTGTCACAAGCACAATGTATCCCTTATAACGTAATTCTTTTGAGTCCCAATTGTAATGAGCCACGGAGCTTGGTGCTTCCTCCAATTTTTTTATGATCTTACTGGTTTCCGGATCTTCTTGCCATTCCTTCTTAATATCCTCAAGGAAGTCACTAGTCGAAAGTGAAATGGCCAAAAATTCAGCTTGCTTAGGTAGTCGTGAAAGCGCATCTGCAACAACATTCTCTTTCCCCTTTTTGTAGGTTATTTCACAATCATGTCTAAGAAGTTTTGTTACCCATTTTTGCTGCTCAGGGGAAGATATCTTCTGCTCTAAGAAATATTTTAGGCTTTTATGGTCGGTCTTGATTTGAAAGCATCGCCCGATCAAGTACGATCTCCACCTCGTTACTGCGTGCACAATAGCGAGCATCTCCTTATCATATGTTGACATGTTTTGATGGGAGGGAGACAATGCCTTGCTAGTGTATGTGAGTGGTCGACCATCTTGCATGAGAACGTCTCCAATTCCGACTCCAGATGCATCGGCCTCAATGATGAAGGGTCGGCTGAAATTTGGTAGCGCTAGCACCGGCATCGTCGTCATGGCTGCCTTAAGTTTGTTGAAGGCAGTAGAGGCTTTGTCTGACCATTGGAAAGTATCATTTTTCAGTAGAGAAGTGAGTGGTGCACTGATCTTTCCATAGTTTTTCGTTAACTTGCGGTTGTAGCCTGTTAAACCGAGAAAGTCACGTAGCAATTGTATGTTCCTCGGGGTTGGCCAGTTCTGTATTGCTTCTATTTTGGAGGGGTCCACCGTCACACCTTCCTCTGATATGATATGCCTAAGATATTCCACCTTTTGTTGAAGAAAGCAAAAATTCGTAGTGGCCGTTGTGTGTTCGAAAGGCAGTTTTCGGTATGTCTTCTTCGCACACTCGTATTTGATGATACCCGGATCAAAGGTCCAGCTTTGTGAAGATTTGTGCTCCTTTTCATCTAGCAATTCATCTACTACTAGAATAGGGTATTTATCCTTGATGGTTATGCCCTTGAGAGCTCGGTAATCAATGTATATTTGCCATGTTTCGTCCTTCTTGCGTACAAGTAGCACCGGTGAAGAGTAGAGGCTGCAACTTGGCCGAATAACTCCTGTTTCGAGCATCTCTTTTACAATCCTTTCTATTTCATCCTTCTGGAGATATAGATACTGATATGGCCGAGTATTTGCTGGAGGTTTGCTTGGAAGAATCGTTATATAATGATCATGCCGATGGGTAAGAGGTAGGTTGTGCGGTTCATCAAATATATCTGAAAATTCAGCAAGCAAAGGAAGTAGGTTTGGATCTTTAAATTCTATTGGCTCTCTCTTAGTTTGCAGCTCAAGTTGCACCAAAAAGTCACTGCATGCTTTATGTAAAACCTTCTCCATTTGTTGTATGCAAATCGTCGTTACGTCGCCCCCACGTTTCCCGTGCAATATCACCTGTTTCCCCTTACTGTAAAATTTCATAATTAGTTTCATAAAATTCCAAAAACATCACCTAATGTCGTCAACCATTCAATTTTGAGTATGGCCTCATGATCATCAAGAGGGAGGAGGAAGAAATATGCAATTATCTCTTGGTCCTGCAGCAAAAGTTTCACTCGTGGGCGCCTACGATTATACTTCAAAATCCCTCCGTCGGCGACCTTAATGTCGCACCTCGAATGCTTCGGATTTAGCATTGATTGCCTCCTCAGATACCATAGTATATGCCTCCAAATATGTGATGTTAAGATCTCTCTTTTGTTGTTGGGTTAAAGGCATGTATAGGTTGAGAGAAGTGATGGTCGAAAGGGTTGGTGGATCGGTGGATGTAGGCTGCGGTTTAGGTTTGTTTTGTGGCTGTTTTGGGTGCAGTTTGAGGGTGTGGTTTGGTGGAGTTTTAGGGCTGTAGATGAAAGTTTTAGATATGTGGTAGATGGCAGCAAAGGTTTGATAGAAATCAGTGGAAGTTTGCTGCAGAATTGTGTTGTCTTGTAAGAGCAGAATTGTCGTCGAAGAAACAACAGTTTCTCGATGAAATTTCCACCAAAAACTTGAGAAATTTGAGGAGGGAATTGACAGCAAAATCTCAGTTTATATGACAGCAAGGATGTCCAATTTAATCAAGAAAATTTCGGCAGTATAACAGCAAGGAAATTGGTGCAAGTTGCGATAGCAGAATTCTCGTCGAAAAATTTCAGCGGTTTGCGACGAAAAATTGTAGCAACACAAAATCATTTTTAGAGATGAATTCGTCAATAGATTAATCTTAGATGGAAGCCAAGATGATCTATGAAGTGTATAAGAAATTTCATTCAAAAAAGATTGCAAATAGATGTGTTAAGGCAACAATATGCGGTTGAAATTTTCTGCATTACAGATTTTTAAGTGTGGCAGATTAGATGTGAAAGATCAATGATTTATATTAAGAATTTTTCGACGAAACCAAAGGGAAATCCACTGTTAGGAAGTGTTAAAGCTATCATAAAAATTTCATAGAGATTTGGACAAAAAAAATGTAGTAGCAAGATCAAACAAACTGTGCTATGTGATTGAAATTTTACAGTGCAGATTTTCAAGTATAGCAGATTAGACGTAAAAGATCAATGGTTTATATTGAGAATTTTTTGACAAAATCAAAGGAAAATCTGCTGTTAGGAAGTGTCAAAGCTGTCATAAAAATTTCGTAGAGGTTTGGATAGAAAAAAACGTAGTAGCAAGATCAAACAATCTGTGCTATGCGACTGAAATTTTACAGTGCAGATTTTCAAGTATAGCAGTTTAGACATAAAAAATAATAGTTTATATTGAGAATTTTTTTACAAGACCAAAGGGAAATATGCTGTTAGGAAGTGTCAAAGCTGTCATAAAAAAATCGTAGAGATTCGGATAGAAAAAATGCAGTAGCAAGATTAAACGGTCTGTGCTATGCGGTTGAAATTCTGCAATGTATCTTTCGTCGTAGAGATGAATACTTTGGGACGAAAAGTTTATGCAGCAATATAGGAACAATTTTTTTTTGGATTTTAGAATAAGGATAACTAAATTGCAGTAGCAGTAAGGTAGGAAATCAGAACCTGTTGCAATTCACGGGGAGATCAAAGGATGATCTGCGGTGATTGAGATGACGACGGAATTTGGCGACGATCTTTTAAGCAATTGTGGGAATTGCTTTGGGCGATTGTGGAGGGCTGATGGATGGCTGTAGAAGGGCAGCAAGATAAGAATGCTGCTCTGATACCAGGTGTTAGAACCCTTGCAGATTCTAAACTTGGGGTTGATCTCTTTAGGGGATCGGCCTCCTTGGAACTCTATAGGGGTTCCTCTCTCCAAGTTGCTGCTCAAAGGTTGCAGAAAAGATTCATCTATTGCTTATAAAAAAAGGGGGAATACATAGCTATTTATAGGGCTTCTAAACCCTAACTCCTAATAGGACTCCTACTTCTAACCAACTTCTAATAGGACTTCTACTCAAGACTCCTATTCCTTTACAACTCCTAATTCTTCTATAAGAAACAACCTCCTAACCCTAGCCGGCCTCTTCACCTCTTTAATAGGGGTCGACTTAGGTATGTTTTACATGAATATCCCTCTTAATTAGGACTCTCCTAGCTAGAGTCCTAACACTTACCTCATGCTACTAGTTCGACTTAACTGAGGAGGGCCAGTTGGTTGCCTTATGTTGGCCGACCTTTGGATTCCTTGTGGCGCAGATCCATTGCCACCGCCATGCTTCCATTATGAGTCAGGTCGTCGATGCCTCATTGCTTCCTCGTATGTATACTGATGCTCCAGTGATGCACGAATACCAACTGTGAGATTCAGGTTGCTTTCATCATCGTGACCCTCATAATCATCATAATCCGGTTCCTGCGTTGTTTTATAGTATTCTTCTTCATCTCTTGTTTTCATTGTTATTGTATCTTCTCTTGCTGCTTGTAATTTATTTTGAAAGGATTTACGGACATCCGTCGGAATCTTCTTGCATTTTGTAATATTAGGATACTTGTCGACCAAATGTATTTTCACCCGAGTGATTCCTCCACCATTGTCGATGTAGTCACAATAAGTGCATTGCTAATAATGATGGTTCCCATCCATCTTTCAGATATGAGCCCAAGCGTCATCATATGTTTGTTCCTTTGGTCTCATGTTCTTACTAAATTTAAATCAAATAAGTTATAAATATGTCAAGCACCCTAATAGGTATTAAAGACATTGAATTAATCCAATATCGATCAAATTTTGATTAAATCATCATTAAAGCCACTAATCGCATCATTAAAAAACTTTATTAAATCTAATTAACTTTATTTTACCATCATAAATATGTTAAACACATAAAAGAAGCATTAAATATGTAATTTTGTTACAATATAGTCAAAGTACAATGAAATCATCGTTAAATACACTAATCACACTATTAATATATTTAATTACCTACTAATTATTTCTCTTTTAACACTATAAACATGTCAAACACCCTAATAGGTATTAAAAATATTGAATTGATCCAATATCGATGAAATTTTGATTAAATTATCATTAAAACCATTAATCATAGTATTAAAAATTTTTATTAAAACCTAATTAAATCTATTATACCATCACAAACATATGATCCAATCCTTAATATGTATGAAATATAAACATTCGATCTATTAAGTGTCTAATTTCGAATAAATCAATATTAAATACACTAATCACAACATTAAAGACCTTAATTACTCCCTAATTAATATTATTCTACCATCGAAAGCATATCAAACGACATATTAGACATTAAGTCATACATCACATCAAATAGACTTAATCATCTCATAAATCAATAAAATCTAGAAAGCAAATACATACCTTTTGATTAAAAGGTTCTTCTTCTTAATCCTCCCAAATTAGCTTATTAAATTTGGTCCATTCTACAAATCGTTACTTTATTGAGTTTAGAAGAGTGAAAATATGAGAGAAAGAGAGAGATTACGAGTGAAAAGAGTTTGAGAAAGTTTAAGAGATTGTGAGAATGAAACAAATTGAAAGAGTGGGGAGGAAAGGGTTTAAAACCCTTTAGGTTACCTCCAATGGTCAAATTGATCGTTTGAAACCTAATATTGGTTGATAACTATTGGATTTCGATCGTTACTGCCCGATATAGCCCTGTATTGCCCGATACGGGGTCAAAAATTTTGTACCGCCTGGTAGCGGATGGTCTATGTGTCGAGAGGCTCTCGGATTGGTACGTACCGCCCAAATCGGGTGGTACATATCGAAATTAAAAACCTTGTATCGAAGTGTTCTCTGTGTTATGTACTAATTTGGATTCTTTAGGTCAAAATTCCTTATGGATTGTATTTTTACACTTGGACAAGGCTATGGCTTTAAGAATTTTTTTGCTAAAAGCTGTCCATTTATGTTGGATGTCCATTCCAATTTTACTGCTTAGTGTCATTAAGTTTATAGTCTGTGCAATTTCTCTTTTTTTTTTGTTCTGTTTGAAATGTTTAGTGGATTTCATATGACACTGATAAAATGCATCCTGAAGGATTTCAGCATGCTTACAATTAGACCAATTTTGTGAGGCAACTAAAAGTTTTTCCCACAGTTACATTGGAGACATGTTGCCTATTGTGATTTATTGTCAATCCAATTTAATCATGCTAAAATTATTTGGTTGTCTTTCAATTTAATATATCTAGGCAATATTGCAAATTGGGACTAGGAGGCAATAAAACAATTTCTACAAAGATCTCTATTCATTATCAAAGTGCACCTTTTTGTTGGGGAGCCACTCTGGACCTAGCTAAAACATGGGCTATGTTGCTGAATTTCCAAATATAACTTCAACTGGGTCACATTAACATTTTGTAATTTACTTTTGATTTCGAGGTGTAAATTCATGATTTTAATGTTCTGTTAAGAAGCATGAGTATTTATTTATCCATGAAAGTTTAATCACATGTAAATTTATATCTTGTTGACCTTTGACTAGGTTTTCCTGATTGTGGCTAGATTTTTCCTGATTGACCCGTTGTGATTTAATCTAGCAAATCTGAAAGGCCTTGGCCAATATTCCCAACCCTGATCTGGCCGAGTTATTGCTCCAACTACCCCAACCCCAAAATCACTTACAATCTTGCTAGAATTTCCATATTCCAGTTGCTGGCTACCAGATCAAGCTGATCTTGCAGTACAGGAGAGGAAGATGAGGTGAAGAGGAAAGGGAGATTAACCAAGAAGAGTAAAGAATTCACCTTGTTGTATCACTGCCACTGATGCCTTCTCCCCAGCTAGCTGCGTCTACTGGTCACCGCCTGTCACTTGGCTGCAAATTGGAATTGGAGAGGGGAAGGGCTATGACTCTTCTGAGTAATGAGATTTAGGTAAAATGTATGTACAAACACATTTCTAATAGTGTATAAGGTGCTTGAAGATCCAACATCTACCATGAATCACGGTGTGAAGAACATTGCACATCTAGATCCAACAACCCTCTGAAGCAAGTGATGTGAAACATAAAGCCTTTCATTGGAAAAAATACAAAAAATTCACGAAGTGAAGAGCAGGGAGTTTTTACATGTACAATATTCAAAGTTATCTTTAATGCGTTTTTTGTCTTTCTCGAATGACTTCGATTTATCATTCATTTCAGCTAGTGCCCAATTGTTGGTTGTTTAGAATGCTTATGGTATTTCTATCCAAATCCTGGTATGTGCTTATGGTTCTTACCTAATGATTACTTACCCTTTAGTTTTGGAAAAGAGTAGAACTGTATCATATTAATGATATTTCATCAAGTGACCGTTGTATTTCATTAAAAAACTTGTTGTATCATATCATGATGAAAACTTGTAATATATGATGATTTTTAAAGTTTTTGTCCTCTTTTAGGACTTCTTCATACTCAAGGTTTATGTTGTATTAGCCATGGATCTTTTATCTATTAACTGCCTAACCTGTGTTTATTTTGTCAAAATTAAGTTCATTATTACAGGGGAACAGAAACTCCTGCAATTTCTTATTCATCACTTGAGGAGAATACCCCTGAAGGAACAACGTGGTCCACAGGAAAGGTTACACTTGAAAAGTCTCTGTTGCTCAGTTGAAAGTGAAGATGCTTGGCAAAATTTCACATTTTTCAAGTCTTTCTTATTTCCGATTCAAAAATGGGCTGATAAAAAGCTTGCTGACTATCATCTGCATTTTTCAGAGGTTCGTTCCCCTCACTTATTTATAATGTCGGCATGTGAGCTTATTGATTCTAGTGTTCATCAGGTGTCAAAATTTCAGTATTACTGATTATTGTTTGGTATTTAACATATAAAATATGTTAGCTCATAATGAGTTAAAAGTACAATAGTAATGAGAAACCCATGTCTACAGTTTACTTGCACCTGGACACACCCTTTTTTATTTTTAATGCCAAAGAGAAAACGAAATTATATTACTGAAGAAACAAGTCTGTTACATTGTAACCCATGCTTCTCGAAGCACAAGATATGACGAAGTTGAGATGCCAACCATCCTTCTGTTCTTCGCATATTGAGCAAGCCAATGGGCACTACGGTTGACCTCAAGATTCAAGAACATGTACAGCCTTCCAGTCTTCAAACTGGTTCAAGAAATGCAGCACAGATTTGCTTTCATTTGCAATACTCCAAGGAGGGGTTCCATTGCCTTCAAGACATCCACCAATAATTTAGCATATATCTCAATGATTATATTGGTAACACCTTCCATCTCACAACCTTGATGCCCCTTTTAACTTCCTCCAACTCATTTGTCCATGAGTTGCCAGCCATGAGGAAGTGGCACCCTGTAACAATACATCCATCAAAATTGCGCATAGATACCCAGCCCGCCAGTTTTACTGTGATAGTCGAATGGTCCATCAGTAAGGAGCTTGAACCATCCAACCTCTGGTATTTACCATGCCACTGTGACCTGCTGTACCTCCTTCCTTACTCCAGACTGTACAAATAAACTGCAGTTTGTAATATATGAAACTGCCATGTATACAATAGATGAAATACCTGCCCTCTTATCGTTGAAAAGTATATCATTTCTGGCCTTCCAAAATCAGCCACAGGCAATGAGCAATCACAGCTCTAAGGATTCACCGAGGATACTTAGGGAGATCAAAGCTTCCTTGACCCAAGATCCAATTTTCCAATCAGCAAACAATCTAAACTGCACACCCAACTTGCTGCTTAAAAAACCCCAAACCTTTTGAGAATAAGGACAATCAAAGAAAATACACTGTTGGTCATCCCAGCCATCCCCACACATATAACACACATGAGGCTGCCCCACACCCAATGAGAGTATCGAACAGATGTAGACAATCTTTTAGGTAAAAGTTTCCATTCAAAAATAAGGGCCCTTGGAATTGCAGGAAATTCCCAGAACTCGGGCCATACTGAGTCATCCCTAGAGCTAGGTTGATCCCTAGACAGGATAAACTCATGAGCCATTTTAGCTTTCCATATCCACTTGTTATCACAACTCACAAGAAGGAGCTACCTCAACGGCACAAATAAGCCTGCAAATGTTAGAGCTAAAACACTGCTAAAACGTAACATTATTCCATTGACCATTATGAAGCAAATCAGAAACTTTCAACTGTTCATGAATGGTAGACAGATTTAAAAAGTAGGCTTAAGAGAAAAATGGAACATCAAAAATCTATCTATCCTGCAATACATTAAAAACGTTGGCTTAAGAGAGCCTTGTAGGATAAAGAAAGGTCAAATGAACATAATTGTCTTAAATTTAATGAACACTCTTATAGATCTTTAATTGTATCAAAAGAACATTGCCAATGTCAGTTCCAAGCATTGATGAAAACTGTTCTTATAAGAACACTGCCAATATCAAAAGAACACTGCCAATGTCAGTTCCAAGCATTAGTGTTAGAACTCTAGGATAAGTGTATAATGAGTTTTCTATGGCTATAAGATTAATTCAAAGGTTAGCTTTAAGTTCATACCTTTTTTGCATTGATAATAGACATGCATACTAATCATAGATAGGATAAACCTTCATGATACATGTTATTTGTGGATGATATTGTTTTTGTTTATGTGAATTCAAATTTGAATCATAAAGACAATCTTAGAAACTAGTGATTTTAAAAGAGAGTATAACTAAGGCTGAATGTATGAGAGATAATTTCAGTTATACTAAAAAAAGCTGATGGTGTAGTTATAATGGATGGAGAAGAATTTTTTATAAGTAAAAGTTCTAGGTATTTTGTGTTTATCATTCAACAAGTTGAAAAGATTGTTGAATATTTACTCATGACATAAAAGTTAGGTGATTAAAGTGGAGAACAGAGTTAGATGTTTTGTGTGGTTATTTAGATTAAAAGAAATTTTATAAGACAGTTGTTAGGTGAGGCATTCTTATGCATACGAGTGTTGGACGGTTAAGAAGAAGCAATATGTACAAATACTTTATGCCATTAAGATACAAATGTTGATGTATGGAGTTACCAGAAAAGATGGAAAACCAAATGTTTTCAATTGTTAACAAATAGGCACAACTCAGAGAATAAAGTGGGGAGAATTGCCTAAGATGGTATAAACATGTCCTGATGAGATATATAAATACCATGGTCAGATGGTGTGAGATAATTAGTATTTATGGTGGAAGAGATGTAGAAGGAGATTTATGAAGACTAATAAAAATTATAAATGAAAAAAAGTTGAATGCTATTAATTTAATTAAGACCATGTGTTATACAATGCTTAATGGTGAGGAAAGATGCATATAGCTGATTCCAAATAGTTGGGACATATAGATCTTTCTATGACTTTTGAAATTGTAATAGAAGTAACGATAGCAAATTGCTTTATTCTTATGGATCACCGTGGGGTGTATGTCTTTCATTGGAATAATCAATTATTAAAAAGGGTACTTCTCATGTGATTCTAGCAGTTCAGGTGATGGTTTTATACTGTGTTAGGATCGGAGCGGCACTAGGAGGGGGGGGTGAATTAGTGCAGCGGATTAAAACTTCGGTTTTGGGGAAATATTTCGTACGATGAAAAGCAATATCAATGGAAACCGATTTTAGAAGCTTGATAACTTAGAAACGTATGGAAGCGTAGTAACTAAGTAGAGAAGTTTGCAGTATGTAAATGGCAAGAGTAGGATGCAAACCAAATAACGCAGCAGCTTTTAAAGTGGTTCGGTCAAAATGACCTACATCCACTTGCGAAGCCTTCTTTGAAGAGGCTTCCAACTTCCACTAGCAAATTTCTTGTAGGGGAAGGACTAATACCCCTCTTACAACCTTTACAAGTGGTTCACACTCTTACAATTCTTTTCAACAAGATGGGAGGAGGTGAACACTTAAGCAATATGAAAAACAAGGCTTGCAAAGACTATTCTAAGGCTCTCAACTCAAACTATTGCTTTTCTCAACTTCTAGCTTCTCAAAAGGTTTTTATCTCAGCTGAGATTTGAGGGGTATTTATAGGCCTCAAGAGGATTCAAATTTGGGCTCCAAAATTTGAATTCTTTTTGGTTCCCAATGCTAGCAGTGCCACCGCCTGTCAGTGTCTGACACTGACAGTGGACTGGCGGTGCCACCGCCCAGCCAAGCGGTGCCACCGCTTGGTTCTCGGGTTCTAGGCGGTGCCACCGCCTAATCTGGCGTTGCCACCGCCTAGACCAATTCAGCTCACTAGTTGGGCTCCAAACTTGGCCCAAACCAGTCCGAACTCGGGCCCAATTGGCCCCTACTTGGATTATAGGATTAACACCTAATCCTAACCCTAATTAACGTGCTAACTACGAATTTAAAGACATTTTCTAAGCTATTACAAAGTCCGTAAGTCAAGACTTCTTCCAGCGAGCTTCCGACGAACTTCCGATGGTCTTCCGATAAACTCTCGGAAACCATTCTGCGGACTCCCGGCAAGCTCCTAGACTTCACGATTTGATCTTGGCGAGTTTCGACGAGCTTCTTTGGTAAGCTCCGATCTTTCTCAGTGAGCTCCGCGAACTTCCCACGAACCTTCCGGCGAGCTTCCGAAAAACCCTTCGGCAAGCTCCCTACTCATTCTCGGCTAGTTCCGGCAGCATTCCCGACGAACCTTCGGACTTCCATCGAACTCTCGAACTCCCAACGAATCCTTCACGCTTGACTCCGACACTTTATTTCGCTTTATGTCTTTGTCATTATCGTAGTTAATCCTGCACATACAAGCCAAAACTCTACTCCGATTTAGACAATTATTACAACGCGAATTGACATTCTGTTGCCCGACAAGTCATTGGTTGGCGCTTCGTCCGATTCATCAGCGCATCGTCCTCTCTTGCGGCTTGTTGCCCAATCGGCGGTTGACCTCCGCAACCCCGATATCCATGGCGCAATTCCGCTCTCCTTGGCCCGATGCCCAACGTCCGAAGCCTTCTGCCGTCCAATATCCTGACGTGATATCCTCCGGCGCAACGTCAATTCCTCCTGCGTCAATTGTCTAATCCTGATCGAGTAGACCTGCATCACTCAAAATGCAGTTTAAATCATAAACACATATCAAGTGGTTTCATCATCAAAATACGAGATTCAACATACTGTACTCTAATATCACATTACATCTGAACTGGATCTTCTGTAGTTGATATCTGTTTTAACAAGCTGTTGTGCAGTTCGATGGTTAGCATTTGCTTAGTTATATTGAATCCCTCCTTGTGTGTCTCATACTTAGTTTTGCTGTTCTCATTTTAGATGACTTGTCTATTACTTGCAGGGACCATCTATGATGTCAGAGATAGTAACAGTGGGAATGCTCACTCGAAGGATCTTACTTGAGGAAAACGAACAAGTTTGTTTTCTTACAGTTCTATTTCAATACTGTTTCTGGTCCCACAATGTGATTTTCACCATATCAGAAGATTTTACCATGCAAGGAGATATTTGATTATTTTAAAATACTAATTGTAAACATGTTATAAAACCAAATAAAAATAGTAAAAAATTATAAATTTTAAGTTATTATTAATATTATTTTTCAAAAAATTAATGCGGACTTGTATTCTTTTGAAGCAGGTGACGGATTCGTTGGATCAAGACCAGATTGAGATATACATTTCTAATTCTATTAAAAATGCTTTTGCAAGAGTGAGTCTTCTGTGTGAATGCCATAATTTGGTTTTCCATGCTACTTTATTCCTTTCCTGTGAATTTTGCTAGTTTCAAATAGACTAAAGATCTCCCAAAAGTTTGTAGTGTAAATATTGCAAGTCAAGTATTGGTTTAATTCTTTTACTTCCCAAATTTGTCTCTGATCTGTTTTTCTGCCATTACCTGTCATGTTTGCATCATTATTTCTTTATTTATTTATTCTATTTCTGAGACAGTTACACAGAATTTGTTATTTTAAGTTTTTAACTATGAAATAACTTTTAGTTATCCTTGCTAACCAACATGCTTTATGGATCACATGAGACAGAGCAGGCTCTAACAGACAATAGAGAGAAAAACAATGGAATTTGCAAAGAGACTAGCACTATAGAAGATAACACAAATGGAAATAGAAAATTGAGGTAGATGATGATAATAACCTCATAATATAGACTATAGAGACCAATGTATCTGTCGACAGATCCTGTATCATTAGGTAAGAACTGAATGTTACCATGCTAACTGTAAACAGATCTAAATTGCTGCCTAGTTTTGGATACAACAAAAGCAAATCTCTGTAAAGAATCTGTCTTTAATTACATGGATCTCTTTTCATTATTTAGCTCTGTAAAAAAAAGTCATATTCTTAGATAAATTAAGAAGATTTAAATTTATAGTTTCAGATAAAGTATTTTTAGGTCTTCATTTCTTCTCATGCAACTAATATTATATGTTTCACATTTTCTAACTATTGGTCTCTTTTGCACATATCCATACCTGTCATGTTTGCATCATTAATTCTTTATTTATTTGTTCTATTTCTGAGACGGTGTCACAGAATTTGTTATTTTAACTATGAAATAACTTTTAGTTATCCTTGTTAACCAACATGCTTTATGGATCACATGAGACAGCAGGCTCTAACAGACAATGGAGAGAAAAACAAAAGAATTTGCAAAGAGACTAGCACTATAGAAGATAACACAAATGGAAATAGAAAATTGAGGTAGATGATGATAATAACCTCATAATATATACTATAGAGACCAATGTATCTGTCGACGGATCCTGTATCATTAGGTAAGAACTGAATGTTACCATGCTAACTGTAAACAGATCTAAATTGTGGCCTAGTTTTGGATACAACAAAAACAAATCTCTGTAAAGAATCTGTCTTTAACTACATGGATCTCTTTTCATTATTTAGCTCTGTAAAAAAAAAGCCATATTCTTAGATAAATTAAGAGGATTTAAATTTATAGTTTCAGATAAAGTCTTTTTAGGTCTTCATTTCTTCTCATGCAACTAATATTATATGTTTCACATTTTCTAACTATTGGTCTCTTTTGCACATATCCATACCATCTTAAAACAATTCTCCATCATCTTATCATCTATCAAATTACATAATTGTCCTTGGACTAGTGTATATCTATGATTTATATCTTTTGGAGTAGATCTGAATTCTGATCAAGGGTTTAACTTCTGCTGGCATGGAGTATGTTGTTAATGTGCCACCATACATACATAGCCAGCATGATATGACTTAGGGCCCATGCTGGATTGTATGTGCATCCTTTGGAAGGATACGAATCCCATTCCAGTATCATCGTGTCACAGTAAGTCATAACTGAGAGTTCTAGAAATTTCTAGTAGCCCAGAACCATGGACCTAATTTATACTTATGAAAAGAGAATTGGTTGCTTTCCATTCTGAAATGAGACACTATTGGGGGATTTCAAGTTTACCTTTTCTTTACAAGTGAAATTTATTATTTATATTCCTATTATTTTAACACTAGAAGGATAGGAGTTAGACGAAAAACCATATTAAATTGCTGAATCACTTTTACAAAATGAATTTCCTATTTGTACCAGTGATTTAAAAAGGCGTTAAGGGTGCTCACCTAGGCACTCGGGCGAGGCGAGGCCTGAGCGCCTTGTTTAAGGGTTAGACGTTGCGCTTCAAAGAGACACCGCTTGGGCGCTCGCCCGAGACCAGGTGCTGGGCGCTTCGGGCGAGTGCCCGATTCAATTAAGCGAACCAAGCCAGACTTTTAAGTTTGGTTTAGTTAAATAACGTAGTTTCTTACCTCAAAAGCCACCCTTCACGCCCGCGCAACCTCGAGGAACCCAAGCGCTGCTTCTGCCTTCGCCATCGACGCTTTCTGCCGCTGCCTCCGCCGCAGACACAGCGGACTGAGCCTTCCTCTGTTGTCGACAGATGAGTCCGACGACTCCCATAGCTTCCTTCCGTTGTCGCTCCGTGTACAGTTCCTTCAACTGTCGTGGGAGTGGACCACAGGTTCCTTCGCCACCGACGGATGCCCTTCTGGAGCTTCCGCCACTACCGCTGCTGCTGTCCGCAGCTTTCGCCGCTACTGTCTACAGCTTCTGCCGTTGCTGCTGCTGTTGTCCACAGCTTTCGTCGCTGTCACTACTGCTGTCCGCTGCTTTTGTCGCTACCGCTATTACTGTCTGCAGTTTCTACCAAGGTCTGCCGTACCGAAGCATATCGCCCGTACCAAGCGGTATGTACCGGTTCGACAGGTTACCGGTACGTGGACCGCCCGGTACCGCTACAGTGCTACAGTACTATACTGTAGCACTGCTACAGTATGAAAAAAATAAAAAATTATTCGGTACACTAGGGCATACCGTTCGATACGCCCTGATGTACCGCCCGGTACACCGGTACCGTACCGTACCGAGCCCGGATCGAAACGTCGGTATGGTACGGTACAGCGAACCTTGGTTTCTACCGTTGTTGCTATTCGCAGCTTCCGTTGCTGCCACTACTGTCGTTCGCAGCGCTACCGCAACAATCTTAAGCTAATCCTCTGTTACTGTTAACAGTATATTTTTAATTTAATATCATATTTTTATTTAGATAATTATATATATTTTTATTATATTATATATTTTTTATATTTTAATATTTCAGTGCGCCTCGCTTCGCTCGGGTGAGCGCCTAGGCGAGCGCCTAGTGCCTTGGGTGTTTTGGGACCTTGGCACCTAGCGCTTTTTAAATCACTGATTTGTACTATGACCATTAGAAAGAGATCGTCATTTGGAGGTTCTCTGAGCCTTGCATGCATTTTCATGGTTGGTATTTTGAACTGTGAACTTTTTGGTCCTTGGTTCTTTCTCAAACACCACTTCGATACAAACATGGTTAGCAATTTAGCATAATAGGCCCAAGGTCACAGAATGTGGAATCTTGTGAAAAGGAATGGAGAGGATGAAATAAGGGAAGTATAAGAAACTTCATAGGAACAAAGGATGTGGCATCTGTTTTGTGACTTAATAATCTGTAATCTCAAAATCTAATAGTCTGTTTACACTTTACAATACTGGTAATCCATAAAAGATCCAACTAATTACATTTAATCCTAAATTACTAAATATGGCCATCATGATTTACTTACCAACCTATACAATGATTTATTTAAGCAACTAAAAGTTTGATTCAATATCACCTGTCAATTACTTTAGTGGCTCTGAAGCATAGACTTTGGATGGTATGAATTGCAAGCTTGAATAAACCTTTTAAAATAACTCTAGTTTCTCGTGGATTACATCAATCCGCAGCTGGTCGGGGTATTTGATCTTAGAATATCTGTTCAGTCACAATTTAACCAAATTTTGCTAACATCTGAAGCATCCACATTAGCTTTGGATCCATTTAAAACAAGACACATGAATATATTAACAAAGAAATGTAATTATGTGAGGATTCTGTTAGGTACTATATTGTACAATTTCTTGTGTTAAAAATTTGGAAAACGTTCACTAGGTTATATACAGATGTAAATCTTGAAGACTAAAAATATAATATTGGCCAACTATACCAAGGTACTTATTTTTGGAATTTGATAACAAGGGAAAACTTGTCAAGGTACTCCTCTAATAATTTTAAAGGTAGCTATATGTCCTAGAGGTTGACATGAAATGTGCTTTGACTTATTTGAATTGTATGCCTTTTTCTCAACTAATGTGTTGAAATTATCTGTGGCTGATTCATGCATGAATTTGGTGTGGCTTTTGTTTTGTAATTTTTTTGTCTTTCAATTGCTTTTAGAGATAACACAAATTTTTAGCTTTACCAAATTTATTTGTACTTTGCCATGTAATGAACTCATTATATATATGTTTTTCGACAGATCACACATGCTACGGATGTTAAGTCAGATACAGGGCATGAACATGTTTTAGCATCTCTGGCAGAGGAGACAAAGAGACTTTTAAAGAAAGATTCAAACATGTTTGCACCGATATTATCACAATGGCATCCAAAGGCAGCAGTTTTTTCTGCATCCTTACTTCATAAATTTTATGGCAATAAGTTGGTAAGTTAATATATTATTATAACAATGCACTTTTTGGCACTCCTTTCTGATCCCCACCTTTGTTTAATGGAGCTCTGGGAACTTTGCTATGTCATTTCAGAGACCATTTCTTGATCATGCGGAGCATCTTACAGAGGATGTTGTATCTGTTTTCCCAGTAGCTGATAGTCTTGAGCAGTATGTGATGTCAGTAATTGCTTCTGCATTAGGAGAGGATGGATTGGATGATTATTGCAGGAAAAGATTAGCTCTGTATCAGGTTGGTTTACTCCTGATTTTGTCAGTTTAATTGTTTTAATTCTCTCTTTGGTTGGTCATGTTGTCTAATTTACATGATCTTTGCCACTATAACGGTATAACCTATGTGAGTACAGAAATATCACCTATTTCGTTGTTTGCAGCAAGGACTACAATACCAAGTGACAAGGTATGAAATTGGCAGTATGTACTAGTCAGCCTCGCCACCACTATGATATATCGGGAGGGGAGTGGACGAGGAGATGACAAAGTATTATATGTATATCAAATTTGATATAAAGTCAACAAATAAAATTTGATATACTTATCTTTTCAGCTAAATTTCTTACTAAAAGAATATGGAGAATGCTTGGTGCAAGCTTGCACCAGCTGGGACAAGTCCTTTATCGGTTAGTACAAGCCCATACCGGGCTTGAACTGCCCAGTTTACCCTGGTCTACATATGAATAGGCTATTGAACTGGTAAAGACCACCTATATTGAACTGTAGTGGATGGTCTTGTAAACCTTGGTTTTAACTCTTCCATTTCACCCTGTTCTGATTGTTGCAATAATCATTACCAAAGGCTGACCAATACATTAACTTTCCTCACACACACTGCCTTCATATCTGAACACTCTACCTACCACAATATTTCACAAGTCATTGTCAGAACTGCTCATTGGCACCATATGCTCTTTCTTGCTCCTTCATACTTCTGTCATCAGCATCAACATCTGATGGTGGCATGAGGCTATTTTCTTGTTTGACCCCCATTCTGTACCACATACGATCTCTTCTAACCCTCCTTTTGGTTGACCATTATAGGTTCCCATATTGGATTGTCCTACTATTAGGTGATTTTATAGTTTATTCCATAGAAGTCATTTCTTAAATTTAAAATAGGTTTTAAAATTGTGTAGATAACCAATTACTAAAGCAAGGTATGCAATTTCGTACCGTATTGGAGTTTCGACATTCGCTCGGCATGGTACGAAACTGTATACCGACCGGCATACCGTTCGGTATATATATATATATATATATACTCTCTCTTCTCCCAAGCGGGGCGACGTCGCCTCGTTTATATATATATATATATATATAAATTAATAAATATATATTTATATATAAAAGATTATATATATATATATTTATAAAAGGCGACGTCGCCTTTTCCTTCTTCCATGCGGGGCGACGTCTCCTCGTTTATATATATATATATATATACAAGGTTCGCAATACCGTACCGTACCGGTATTTCGACCTGGGCTCGGTACCGGTACGGTACGGTGTATCGAGCACTGTAGCATTGCTACAGTGCGGACCGGCATTGCTACAGTGCGGACCGGCACTGCTACAGTGCGGACCGCTGGCCTATCGGACCGGTACGTACCGCCCGTACCGGGCGGTACGATTCGGTATGGCAGACACTGTATATATATATATATATATATATATATATATATATATATATATATATATATATATATATATATATATATATATATATATATTTCGTTCCGTTCGGTAAGGGGCGGTCCGTGTATCGGTAAGCTGATGGACCGGTACATACCGCTCGTATCGGGCGGTATTATTCGAAATTGCATACCTTGTACTAAAATCATATAATCATTAGTGTTAGTTGCTTACATTGTTGGTTACGTAGCTCTACTTAATCTAATGTACAACATGATAACAAGTTTTACTTGGTAATACAAGGTGGTTAAAGTATATCTGAAAAAGACGACCTGCAAGAGCTTCATTGAGGAACTTTAAATCAAACAAAAGCGACCACTTTGCATGAATGGGAATGGCTACATATTGGCAAGAAATTTTGTATTGATTCAAATTATAGATTTTAGGAGAGGCATAATAAGGCCAAAATGTGAACAGAATAATGGGAAGGAACATTTGAATCTTCATCGTTATCCTTATTCTAGAAAAATGGTCTCAAGGAATCTGAAGCCTTGACCCAAATGGCTAGACATAAATTTATGTTTTTTTGTTGATATTCATTGGTGTTGACGTCACATTGTGTTTCTTTTGTGCTATTAGTAAAATTTCTTTAATTCTTAGCGTTGTCTTTGTTTATACATGTAGTTATGATGTTGTTAAAAAAATTGATTTCAAAGAAATCATAAGTTTGGAGTTTGATGTAAAGAAGCAACTTATTGTCTTGGAGACATTTTGTATTTCACACACATTGTCTGATGGCCACTCTTTTCTTTCTTTTCTAAGGTTGAGAAAGTATCTGGTACTTTAGTATTGCGCTGGGTAAACTCACAGCTCGACAGAATCATAGGGTGGGTCAAGCGGACTGTTGAACAGGAGGTAAGTCGGTTTCAGTAATTGACTAGCTGAAAAGGCTCAGTAGCATATATTATATATTTCTATGTCAACTTTACTGATGTATCTATGTGAAGCACTAGGTTTCTTCCTGACTCGTGTTATTAGCTTTCTAAATTTCCTTTGGGGCATTCTTGTCATTCGAGAAGTTTAACTTATAATGGTTCTATAATTCCAGTTTTTGGTAACAAAGTGCAATTTTTTTGCATTTAGTTTACTTGGTAACACAGTTATCTATTTCTGCAGTGTTGTTTGTTGTTAAGAATGATTATTTACTGATAAGGACATCAATAAGAATAGGAAGCATCTGATTGAAAATTCTTCAATTCTGGTTAAGAACCAATGATGACCGTCAATAAGATTGTATTTGGGATGAACCTGCAAAATCATACCTAGAAATAATATGGTGAAAATTACAGACTTTTTAATATGTTAAGTGTTAACACTACATTGCCATATGTTTTGCTCAACTTCTTAGCTTAAGGCTTTTGATCGGCAGCTGGGTGTTACCAGGAAGGAACTTCTAAACAATTACTTTAGTGCCATGAATTTTCAGACATATGGTCTGAACTGTTTGCTGCATGGTTTCAACTTGAAACAGGGTTTCTAGTGTGGTTTGATCCAGTTGCTCTATATGGCCTGATAGGCTATCCTACCATGAACTAGCATCAAGTGTACGATTTATGGATTTGAGATCATGAAGCTTCATCCTCTCCTTTTGTTGCCTAGTGCACCTTGTTTTCATCTCATCAAACAAGATAAAGAGGGTTAGTTTTGTGACATTGATAGTTGTGTGTCCTTTTCTGGCAACCCCATTTCATCATGACAACCATGATGGTAGTGCATATTGTGCTAGTTGCTATTTGGAAACCCTAGCGGGTTTGTGGGGGCGGTGCCATGAAATAAAACTTTGCTCTGAAAGTTGATAACAAGGATGAGTTTTGATTGCATCAGTCAGTATGGATTGGTTTCGATCTCACCAATGGTGATCTATATTTACTAGTTTGATGGTCAATTGGTACATTGACTAGACAATTTCGGTCGGTACACAATCAATACCTTGGTGCTGCCTAGGCCAGAGAGAGAAAATAAAAAGAAAAAGAAAAAGGATGGACTATAGTTTGGTATCAGTCTACTTACCATCTTCTCACAGAGCTATGCATTCAAGGCGTTCGATACATGCCTCTAACCCATTGTCGGTCTTGTTTTATGTTGTTTTTCAGTATTTTCGAGTGATTTCTCGTAGGCAACATATAAGGGGAATGAAGTAGTGTTGTCAATCCCATTTTGTCGTTGGTAGTGTTTCTTTTTGTGTTTTGTAGACAGTGGCATCATGCCCATGAAAAAATGGCTGAAACAACCTTTTTTCGCATGCCACCAACTGTATTCTGATTGATGATCTTGTATTGTGAAATGTTAATTGTCTTAGCTCCCCAAATCCCCTTCGGTAGCATTAGAATGGAATGAGGCTTCGATTATATCTCTCAAGGATGGATTGTCACTCGATCTTCCTGTTGGTGTCGCATGGGCACTTGTGCACAATGACTTTATATATGACAGATTGTCTTAGACCTTTTGTTGCATAATCATTCGGAGCTTGCAAAGTACATCTTTATATTTTGTTGCATAAGTGTTTGCTTAAATATTTGCTTATGCGAACTTGAGTTTTACTTCCACTAACTTGCCTTTTCCTTGTTGGTCCCTATGGTATGAGGTTATGAGTGACAATTTTAGGCGAATATCGTAAGGGTGCTGTATGGCTTAGGTAAAACCAACTAAATTTGTAACTATTAGCGGGACAAGCACATTAACAAACACTTGACATGGAATGTGAGGACCTAACGAGGCTGCTTGGAGGGCAATTCATAAGCGTGACCATTTAGGAAAACAAGTATAAAAACATGGACAATGGAGTCAGTTAGTGGAATGGACATTGAACAACCAATCTCTCACACAAGAGGCACCACGAGAACAAGCTTGCTAGGAAGAATGCATATGCGTACAAAGGTTGTGATAACTGAGTTTGAGCTACAACTCAACATCGTCAACCTAACTTGGCGTTCCTCGAGGCGACTGAGAGCGCTTTGCAAAGGATGAGATCATGTAAGTTGGAGAATGGTTAATTGGTGATCGAAAGAGTTCGTGCAAGGACTCATGGTGGTGAGGGAATTGATGACTCAAAAGAATGTAGTATTCATGCAAAGGCTTTGTACACGGGCAAAGGATTATCCGTGGCCATCCTAAGGCAATCGAAGTTTGACACCATGGAGTATGAAATTTTTTTTTTTTGCTTAAGAAAAGTATGCGAAGAGAAAAGTTACTCCAATGTGATACATATCCAAGAGGATAAATCTTGAGATATCATGTTTTCTTTATGTAATAGACCATGCACACGATGGAGGAGATGCCTTTGAGAAGCAAGCATACTCAACCTTGCGGCATTCTCTTCCAAGCAGAAGGACAAGCATGGCAAAATGGATGCTCCTTAAAGCTTCAAGGAGGTTGGGAGCGAGCGAGCGATGGGCAATCATTGCAAGATCTCATATGAAATGATGCATCGATGGATTTATTAAGAGATCAAGTTGAGGAGTGCACATAGACAATGCTAAAGATAAAGGAACAAATCAAGCCGATAAGGTGAACATCGGGCTCAATAGAAGGTTGACTAGTGCAACAATGGACTAAGGACCACCATTATTTCAATGCAGAGTCTCGTGTGGTGCCATAGTTGAAGGGAGCTTTGCTACACATATAATTGAGCTCGATGACACTAGTGACGAACGTATGATGGTGGCGAGACCGACTCAACTTGCAAAGGCAAAGTTGGAGTCCGAAGGCCTTAGCGTGGATTAAGAGGTCATAGATGCGGGTGCTTTTAAAGAATTTACTAATGTGCTAGCATTCGAGTTGTTGTAAGAGAAGCGATATGCATAGAGATTGTGCTAGAGGTAGAGTCATAGAATTCGACTAATGTCGCACTAGTCTTCAGTGAAGTCAATGGACTTTGAGAGCTACTAGGCAACAGATTGACCCAAAGCTAAGCTTCGTCCGTGGGTGGCCGAGGATCGGGTGGTTAGAGGTTGATTGCTATTGGAGCAAACACTATCGAAAGTGTCAGAGGCCATATAGAGACAATTGCACTTTGAGTTCTAGCACAAAGAGCAACGAAGGGATTACATCCGACCAATTCAAGCAAAACGACACACTAGTAAGTCCCAGACGGACTTAATCATGTTATCGTAGAAGTGGGTTTTTTCGTGTATGCAACGAATCTACATTAGAAGAACGACTATAGACTTAATGAGTAAGTGCCATAGTACTAGAGAGGTGGGTCTTCTATATGTGCATCTGATGGACTACGAACATTAGTAGATGGGATATAGTACCTCAGAGGTGAATCTTCCGAGTGAGTGACTTAGCTAGCCAAATTAAGCATCGGTCGGAATGGAAGTTGACTCAGAGAGAGTACCACAATATCATAGTGCTAAATTCTATGATTGCGAGGAAAGAGATATATATGCAAGTCAACGGATAGTAAGGCTATGGGTATAAGAGAACGCTATGGTATCATAGAGGTGGGACTTCCGAACGGTCATTGATCCCTTGCTCTTATAAAGAGAGAGTGCACTGGTCAATAAAGCGGACTAAGGCGATGGAGAATGGAGTGGTTGACTTTAGGCACCGAGACAATGCAGAAGGGCAGAGGCCAAAGAAAATTCATAAGACTTGTGTCAAAGGACCTTTTTTTGTTTAATCAACTAAAAGTGGGGGACTTCGAGTTAATGCGATGGTGATCGACTAAAGAACGAGGTAGGAAGCATGCAATGTTGTACTCTTTTCTACTTACAGGAATAGGCAGCGAAGATGATTAAAAAAAGAGATACAACACCATGGGGACAACCAAACCTATTAGGGTGACACATTGCATTTTTGAAGTGAAATGACAAAGGAGATGTGAAGTATAATAATCGCTTCTATGCAAGGATTGCAACACTTGTGTTCCAAAAGTTCGATGGCAAAGATGAGGCAAGGAAACCAACTATATTCAAGGATGACGACACTTCTAGCTCCAAAAGTGTGAGTAAAGAGAAGATGAAGGCTAGTATTTGACTTGATGCGCTGAGTACAACCTTGAAGGGGGTAGACTAAGTCAAGTAACCTTGGTTTTAGTCATTTTTCCCTGAAGGGGGTAGACTAAGTCTCTAACTTTTGAGAGAATCGATAGAACCTAGTGCCTTATTTGTCTTACTTATTCAGTAGAGGAGCTATGCAACTTCAAAGTCCCTTCGAAGAAAACTTAGAAGAAGCAACTTCAAAGTCTCTTCCAAGGGACCTAAGAAGAAGCAACTTAAAAGTTCCTTCTAGGAGACCTTAGAAAAAGCAACTTCAAAGCCCCTTTGAAGAGAACTTTGAAGAAGACAACAACATCCTCACCAATGGTAGTTGTCATCACCAAAGGTAGCGATGTGAACCTACTTGGAGTCAGCGATGTGAACCTACTTGGAGTCGATGGCTATGCAAAAGTAGAATAGTTGGTTAAATTTTACATAGGAGAAGGCTTCAAAACTTTAAATTCTATGAGACGATGCTTGTTAAAGCTCCATCAAGCATCCATCTAGATCAGTTGGCGTGAGAAGATTGAGGTTAACACAAAAGTGAAGGTCTTTTTCTTTTTCATTCCTCGGAGGGATCGATAAGTACTAAAGAGTCAATCATTGGAGAGTGACTATTCAATGATAGTGTCAACAAACGAGAAACGGAGTCGGGAGGCACATTGTAGCCCAAGAAAAATTGAAGATGCAGCAAAGGAGTTGTAGTATCTGGAAAAACTTCATAAGGACCTATTGTTGTTGGTTTTGTTTTCTATTGTTACGGTGTTAAGGTGTAGTTAAGTGGAGGAGAATGTCATGGAGCAGTGTAGTTAAGGTGTTCGGTCTATGACCTATTGTTGTCAGCCATCAATGACCTATAGTTGTTGGTCTTGTTTTCCATTGTTTTTCCAATATTTGAGTGTTTTCTCATAGGCAATGCATGACTCAACCCTATGTTGCCGTTGCAACATTTTTATTTTATGTTTGATGGTATGTAAAAACACATAAGCGTTGTAGGTAGATAGTGTCACACGTAGGGAAAAATGACTAAAACTAGGGTTCGCCATTTCGGGTACCAGACTCGTAGATTTGTTGGGTCTGTACATACGGGTATACTGACACACGATATGTTGGGTTTTGTCGACAGGAACTCTAGCGATATGTGTCTTGATCGCTAGTCAAATTGGTTCGTACTGCACGTACCATACTGACTTGGACGGTACAATAAACGTTGACTAAAACCATGGTATGTAATTTCGAATAGTACTACCCGGTACGGGCGGTACATACCAGTCCGACGGCATACCGGTATGCAGACCGCTCGCTACCGGACGGACCGTGCTACAGTGCTACAGTAATACACTGTAGTAGTGCTACAGTAAGAGGAAATCGCTCGGTAAGCCCTGGTGTACCGTTCGGTATGCTCCTGGTGTACCGCTCGGTATACTGGTACCATACCGTACCGAGCCAACCTCGAAACACTGGTATGGTATGGTATTGCATACCTTGACTAAAACAATCCTATTTTTGCATACCATGGTCTGATTTCTAGTTGACGGCCATGGAGTGCAAAATACCATTTAATGGAAGACAAGAAGTGCTATAGTCCTTGCATAAATGTATACAAGGGTATCCATCAGTTATGATACGTTAGTATACAGGTTCTGCGGTGCGGAATGATATCCCAAGTCCGTGACAGGTTGCTCATGAGGTTATGGCCTGGCTGACCCTTTGCGAACACATATTGCAAGGGTACTGCAGCTTAGACAAACCAGCTAAGTTTATGACAGTTCATTCGGTATGATAAGACTGTTGGGCAGTACAGTCCATGCCAGACAGAACCCAATGAAATAATCTGTTATCTGTTCTACTTGACTGTTGGACCCGCATACTACCCCCTGTTGACAGGTATAGGCTTTATTATAAACCGCGTCTGAGACCTCTCAATTTGAGTATGAGAACTGCATCTACACTTCAGATGAAACAACCAGATAGTGAAATATCTTTCAAATAATTGAATATATGTAAAAAAATGCATAAATGACATGTTTAAATATTTGTCAGATTGTTGGATGTTCATGAGTGTCTTGAAAAATTATAATTTTATGTGAAATACAGCAATAAATTTTTCACACAAGGTACATGCAAACCCTATCACATTAGTTATACAGATGATGATTAGAATTTAGAGGGCTTAAATTAGTCCATATTGGTCCCTGGCCAAATGAGAATGGTTGATATGCATGCCAACTGTCCCTGATATATTCCTGTTCTTGGATGCTCACTTTTCTCTTAAATTTGTTGTCATGGATATTCTTCTTTTTTACTGTGACCTGCTGTATGAGACATTTTCATTGTCAAACCTTTATCTTATTTATAGTTGGAATGTGTTTTTTCTGATTTGAGAACCTGACTTATGATGATACAATCAGACAATTAAAGGCTCATCTGCTTGGCAGGGGTCAGCCTGTGTGCATATCTACACTGTCAATGCACTGATCCATTCATGCAATATGCCTATCATGTATTATTGTGGTCATCTGGATGATCATGTTTATGTGGACTATGTATAGGACTCTCAGTTGCTATCATGAATGGTACAACAATTATGTGAGCATCATGAACTAATTGAAGTAGCTGCACAACAATCACAATGCATGGACACACATGTATGCAAACGTATCCATCATTTAATGTCATTGTGATGTGGGAAACAGAACCTGTACCTAGTTTTCTGATAAAATTTGTATAAAAATTTGTGTTGTTCACAAAGTTGCTGATTACCTATGGTTTGTGTGATTGTCTGTTGACTAACAATCCTTTTAAAAGCCTTTTACATGAAAAAAAAGCTGTACCTATCTGTGGCAATATTTATGAATCAAAGCATGTAATCAGCATGCTACCTCGCATGTTAACACGTGAAAAGGTGGGCTGCTCACTCTTAGTTTAGATTTGTTAGAACAAACTTATAGAGGCACCTAGCTTCACAATAACCACATTGGTCATCAACTCCATATGTAAGTTCTGGTTTCTCACACGTTTAGCAGCTCCCTTTAATTCATCATGGTTAATCATTCTAGGATCTTAAACTTTAAATTCTAGCATCTCTGCAGGTGAGAGAAATTAATAATCATGTTTTCAATATATAAATACTTCTCTTCTTTTCCCCCTTTAACAAATTCATTATATTTTATGTGTACTTTTTGAATTTTACAACAACCTTATATTTTGTTCATCTTTCTGGTTGCAACCTTAGATGTAAGACCTATCTTAAATCTTTGAGGTTTAGAGCCACTACATCATCTCCAGTTGTCAGAGGAGATAAAAAACAAGAAGGGACATTTTCACATGTACCTTACTTAATATGTAGAATTCTTGTATGTCCCTTGAAGTTTCAAATATTATGGTTACTTACCAACATTTTATATGTCGATGAACTATGTTTAATTTTGTAAGGGTATCATAAAGTTTCAACTAAAAGGATTTTTATGAAAGTTAATATGCCTAATAAGGGTAGGTATCATGTTTGCAAAATTGTGAAGGTTCTTGTGAATTTACATGAGTGTCGTGGCATGTATGAAATTTCATCATAAATTTTAAAAAAGAGAAGGGGAAACGGTTTAGCTTCGTGCTATAATTTTCATGCATCCCATTGGCGCATAGATAAGTAGTATAAGTGTAGGCACTTACAGATGTCATTTTACATGGGCGGTTTGACAAGTTGGGCTTCCATGTCATACAAAAACAATCCATTGTGTAATTTGGGATTGAGCCCTTCTTGGACATATTGGAGATGATTTATGGTTTTCATTGATGCGATCTTGACTCTGTTATGGTTCATAATGAAAATTTGTTTCAGAGTGTGTGCATATCTTATTGTTCATTTTTATTTCATTTTTGTATTATGAGTTCCTGGGATTGTATGTCAAGGCACTTAGCGCATTCATGCTTAATTCAATGTCTTATTTTCTCATGGTTTAATTTGATCATTTATGAAACATTATGACTATGCTATCAATTTCATGATCTCTTGCATAGATGCTGATATTTGCTTAAATACCATACACAAGAGTCTCCCAAAATTATCTTTTGTAGGGTTGGGAGCCCATATCACCTCAACAGCGGCATGGAAGTTCCATTGTCGAAGTCTACAGAATAATTGAAGAGGTTCAACCTATCATGCAATCTTTTTATCTGATATGAATGACATTTTGAATGATTAGAAAGTATCTATAAAAAATAATTTATCCTTTCTAGAATATATAGTGCAAGTTAATTATTGTATATATAAATAAAACAGAAATAGGTCAGGTGATGCGGTGATCCTCCTCTCTGTAGCATAGGCACCATGCTGGGAAGCATACATTATTCATAGAATGTCATTTTGTTGTTATACAGTCATGATTGGGCACCAAACTGAAACAAATTCCATCAATTCCAAGCTCCCATTTAGAGAACTGTAATTTAGTGAAAAGCTACAACTGAAAGGTCCCTGTGCATTTTAATTAAAAAATTAGTCTCCTATTAAGTTCTCTAAGAGGTCGGTTAACGTGTAAGTTCCTTGTATGTAAACCATAATATGAGTAATGACTGTATGAAGTTGGTAAATTAGTAAGGTAACTTGCGTAGCATGTTACTTGTATAATTTTCATATAACTTGTGTTTTATGTGCTATGGTATGGTGTCTTCTCTAGAAATATTCCAAAGTGCATGGAACTTTAGTTTTTTTTTTATCAAGTTCCTCACCAAGTACTTTGCTATTTCTGCGAGACACTTAACTGACTTATTGTGAAACAGGAGTTAATCTTTGATCTTGAAATATTTTTCTATACTAAAGTAATATCATCGTGTATGTTGAACAAGAAAATAGTAGAAGATGTTTCTCCTTTTGATTTTCTTTTCTTAAGTTTAGAAAAATTGTCTTCTGTGAGTATAAATGCAAAGAAAAATTCCAGCATCAGAAGTGGCTTATAATTCTGGAATATCTTGCATAATTCTTTTCAAGCATTCTCTAACAATTCTCAAAATTGTCTGTCTATGTAAAAACAGATTGATCCTCAAGTGTTATAATCCTATCATTGATTCATTTTGTAGATTTTGTATAATATGATCACTTAAAAGTTTTCTTGATCTTTCATACAAGTCAATACAACTTGTGCCATTTACTACACATGTTCAATTTCATGTATTGTAATATTGATTAATTTGAATGTTGACGTAAACAAGCTTTGACACAATATATCACCCAAAAGATGAATAGGGGCTTGAACCTAGTCATGAAAATGCTTTGAAAATATTGAAATAAAGTTTATGTGCCTTTTAAGCTCTTACTATGTAGTTTAAACTTTATGAACTTATATTCCGAAAATTCAAAACTTGAAGTGCATTAATTTTTGTCGTGAGATACACAATGGATAATACTAAAATGTCCCACACTTCCATAGAATGTTAAAAAAACTTGTGATTTTTATTAAGTGATGAAACTTTTACTATCTTATATTATGTTATGTTTGTTTCTCTGTTAATATCCTGACTAGTAGGTGATGTTAAATTGATCCTTCTGAACTCATAACCGCATTATAGATTACCATATTTTTATAGTTACCTTTTCTGTTCTAAAATAAACTTAAGAAAGATTGTTCCCACAAGAGTGTTAGATTCGGCTCATCTTGTAACTCTCTTAAATGCAGACAGTTGATCAATTTTTTGCTCTTAAAGTACCAATGAGTGTTGGAGAACTAAACAGCCTTTGTCGTGGTCTTGATAATGCGTTTCAAATTTATACACAAGGTGTTACGGAAAAACTAGGTGAGTTCCTTTTGCACACTTTCCTGAGAGAAAATCAAATTGATTTCATTTGCATTGCTTTGTATCTTGAGCATAAATTAATATGATCACATGCTTATTTTTAACCTGTAACTGTAAGGGTAAGGCGATACAATAGAATCACAATGATATTTGAAATTCCATTCTGTTTAAAAGGGTGGCCTGATGCAAGAGCCTGCTGCCATTGCAGGTTCTGAGGGGTCAGTGTATTCGGTCTTATCACAATGATATACAATAGAATCACTCTGTTGGCACTTTCTGTTCTTTCTTGTCATATACTTTACTCAAAATCCTTGATGATTTTGAATAAATGATTTTTACTTATTTTTACTTAAATACCATACTGGAGCTAAATTAATATCCAACATATTTTCATATGATATTAGGATTTTAATGATCACTATCAAGGTTTCAAGTCTCGGTCTAAGACCCATATGGAACTAGGAATCCATATGGGACTGACACATGGTAAGCCAACATATGGGTGAGCACAAACAAAAGAGAGAGAAGGAGAAAATAGGGGAGGAGGAGGATGTTAATGAGAAGAGTGGAGGAGGCTAACAAGGAGGGACGAATAGTTGTCAACAATAGGTCTGTAGATAAAAAGAAACTAAAACATCAATTTCGAATTGGACCACTTAGATTCTTTAGATCTCCAACAACTAACAAGTCAAAGATTGAACCTTTATATATGTTGAGTAAATATATGCAACTATAGATAAAAGTGACATTGTATCTATAAGGTAAATACGAAGAAGCAGGGATCGGGACACTCAAAACCCTAGATTTTTGGCCATATATTATGCCAGGTGGTGGGCTTGGGGTTATTAATTTTATTAGCTATATTTTATTGTCGTGCTAGAACTTTTACAAGGATTTATTTTTCTACAAACTCGCCACAAGAAAGGACCCAAAATTTTAATGACCATATAACCATGACATATAAGGAGCAAGAATTTCAATGACTAGTATGTGGATTGTTTGATTTTGCCCTAGACAACCTAAAATTGAACTCAACACTTGGTAAGCTTGTTGTACTAGGCTTACCATAGGGTGTGATACTGAGATAATGAGGAATGAAATTTGAAAGGCTGATAGTCGTATTTGCTAGAAGCACTTAAGGAATGGAGATAAATGGATTCACCAAGTCTAAAATCACAAAGGGATATAGAAACTCATCACCCTAAGGATAATTAAATAAGGATATATAACTTAAAAAAAAAGACTCACTACTCAAGGAAATATCCAAGAGATATAGAGACTAAACCCACTACTCTTTGGAAAACCAAAGAGATATAGAGTTAAAAGAGAGAACTCAAAGAGTTCCTGCAAATACAATTAGATTATGAACTCCTTTCTAACTCTAAAACACCAAAATAAATACTAGTGCATGAAACAACTCTTTATGCATAGGTAAATACGAAATTTATTGCTTTACTATTGATATCTAAGTCTTTTAATACATTCTTTGGTCATAAAGATGAGTTGAATTAACCCTCCTTTTGAATCTGCCCACCAGTCCATCTATTAATGAAACAACTAGAAAGTGTGAGTTTTTTTTAACTTATAAAGGCACGTCCTTCAATTCTTTAGCAATTAATTTGGGCTATTTAATCAAGTTGGACCATTTGCAGGTTTAGAAAATGGGCTTGCAACTCATTTGATTTATAGGTTGTCACATTTGAGAGATCTAGATTAAAAGCTATGGGACAAGCATTGTGGGCTGTAGAGAATATCATAGGGTTAGCAAGATTTACACAAGTTGATTATAACAAATTAGGCACTCCCGTGTCAATCTCCTCGGGTTGAAAAAGACTTGTCCTTAAGTCCTCATTTGTTCCATCAACATGATAAGGACTTAAATCAGCCACATTGAATGCTAGTGACACTCTATAATCTCCAAGTAGCTCGATCTCATAAGTATTCTTGTGTTTGTTGGCAGCTTGCATGTACCTCTCATTTTGCTTCTCAATGGTTGCTTTAACACTCTAATGCAACTTCTTTATCTGTTTAGCTCTCTCATCAACATTTTCACTAAATTGGTTAGTTGAAGAATGAGGAACCAAGTCCAAATGACCAGTAGGATTAGCACCATAAGCAACCTCAAAAGCATTCTTTCTAATGCTATGATGCATGAAACAGTTGTAGATAAACTCAATTTGTGGAAGAATGAGATCTCATTGTTTGATGTTCTTTTCAACATAGCTTCTAAGCAAGTTTCCCAAGATTCTGTTTGTTACCTTCGTTTGCCCATCGATTCATGGATGATGAGAGCTACTGGAATTCAAAGATGTACCGAGCTTCCTCTATAGAATTCTCCAAAAATAACTAAGAAATTTTGAATATCCTTGAAGTACAAATTAGCAATATGAGATGCATCATTTGATTTGTTGTAGGGAATAAAGTGAGACATCTTTGAGTATCTATAAAAAACAACTATGATAGAATCCTTATTCTTATGAGTTTTTGACAATCCCAAAATGAAATCAAAACTCACATCCTCCCATGGAGCACTAGGCACTAGCAATGAAGTGTACAAACCAGAATTTTGGCTTCTTGTTTTTGCCAAATGACACACTCAGCATTGCTTCACAAGTCTCTCCACATCTCTAAATATCTTAGGCTAATAAAAATTTGATTGAACAAGAGCTAGAGTCTTGTCCCTACCAAAATGTCCTCTGAAAACATCATCATGAGCTTCAACCAAAATTACTTGTCCCAAAGAACAGGATGGAACACACAAGGCATTAGCTCGAAAAAGAAAATCATCAAAGATAGAAAATTGCTGAAAAGAACCTGATTTATAATTTTGTCTTATTGAGCTGAAATCCACATCATTCTCATAGAGATCTTTGAATGTCTCAAATCCAACCATTTTGACTTTGATGGTTGATAATAAAGAATGCTTTCTACTCAATGCCTCAACAACTAGGTTTTGAACACCAGATTTGTACTTGTTAGTAAAATTATAAGATTGCAAGAACCAAGGATTTTAATTTCGAATAATACTACCCATATAGAGTGGTACGTACCGGTCCGTTGGCAGACCGGTACGCGGACTGCTCGCTACCGAGCGGTATCGTCAATTGAGGCTGTTTTTGCCCCGTTACCATCCTAATTTGGTCAGTAAGTCGATTTTGACCGTCGTCGCCCGCTACCGGGTGGTATTAGCTGAGGGAGAAGAAAAAGGAGACCTGGAGATCTGGTGTTGCTCTCCCTCGACAATCCTGAACTTACCGCTCGGTATACCGTACCATACCGAGCTGAGCTCGATACTCTAGTACGGTACGAAATTACGAACCTTGGCAAGAACTCTACCCAAGCTTGTGCTGGAGATTAATGAACTTCAATGCCGCATAATCAGAATCTAGGACAAATGGTTTGGCAAAAAAATACTGACTCCAATGAGATAAGGCATATAAATGGCATAGAACTCCTTATATTAAGTAGAATATCTTCTTGTATCATTTAGCTTCTCACTAAGAAAGGCAATGGGTTTTCCTTCTTGACTCAAGACAATCAATATCCATATTAGACGCATCACATTCAACCTCAAATACCTTATCAAAATTAGGTAGAACTAAGATAGGAGCTTTGGTGACCTTTCTTTTTAACAGCTCAAAAACATCATCAGCTTCACTAGTCCACTTGAATTTATCACTTTTTAGGTATTCGGTGATTGGTGCAACAATAGAGCCGAAACCCTTGATGAATCTTTTGTAAAAAAAAAGTTAAAACCATGGAAACTCCTCATATCATATAGTGAAGCTGGTGTTGGCCAATTAAGAATAGTCTCTACCTTACTTTGATCCATCATGATTCCATCTTTTGATATAACATACCTCAAAAACACCACATTAGGAGTTAAAAAATCACACTTCTTTAGATTAACATAAAGCTTTTGCTGCCTCAAAATAAGAAAGATCTCTTTAAGATGATTCATATGCTCCTTCTCGCTTTTGTTGTACGCCAATATGTCATTAAAGTAAACCACAACAAAAGACCCAATGCTTGGCTTAAGTATGTGATTCATAAATCTCATGAAAGTGCTAGGAGCATTAGATAACCCAAATGGTATAATCAATCATTCATACATGTCATCCTTAGTTTTAAATGTTGTTTTTCACTCATCTTCAGGCCTCATTCTAATTTGGTTATAGTTACTCAAATCAATTTTAAAGAAAATAAAAGCACCAAACAATTGATCAAGTAAATTATCTAACTTTGGAATGGGAAAATGATAACCAATTGTGATTTTGTTGATGGCATGGCTATCCACACATATTCTCCAAGAACCATCCTTCTTAGGTACCAATAAGGCTGGAACCAGGGATTTTAATTTCGAATAATACCGCCCGTACCAGGTGGTACGTACCGGTCCGTCAGTAGACCGGTATGCAGATCGCCCATTACTAGGTGGTACTGTCGATTGAGGTTGTTTCCGCCTCGTTACCACCCTAAATCGGTCGTCACCACTTGTTACCGGGTGGTATTAGCTGAGTGAGAAGAAAGAAGAGGAGAACCTAGAGATCCGGCACTGCTCTCCCTCCTTATCTGAGGCAACGAGGCCTCGACGTCGTCGGCGACTTCTCATCCGCGTGGGGAGAAGAATCCTTGGCAACGTCACGAGGAGAAGAAACCGAGCGTTGTCGAGGCGGCGTTTCTTCTCCCTGTGCGGGCAGAAAAGAGGCAACGTCGCCTTTTTTTCCAACTTATATATATATATAAAATTAAAAAGAGGCGATGTCGCCTCGTTTTTCTACTCGCATGGGGAGAAGAAACCACATGTGTCAAAAAGGGCGACGAGGTAGTCGCCCTTTTTTTACTTATATATATATATATATACCGAGCGGTATACCGAAGTATACTGCTTGGTAATAGTACTGTACTGAGAGAATCTCGAAACTTCGATACGATACGAAATTTTCATCCTTGGCTGGAACCACACAAGGACTCGTACTCTCTCGAATTGGTCTCTTTTCCACCAACTCATCCACTTGCCTTTTAAGTTCTTTATGCTCCTTGGGGCTCATTCTGTATATTGCCTTATTAGGTAACACAGCTCCTAGAGTAAGATCAATGTGATGCTGGATGTCTCTAAGGTGGAAGACCATGTGGAATCTCTTTCGATATAACATCTTGAAGCTCCTCTATGATTGGTTTTATGATTGCTGGTGGCTCCTTGTCTTGTTCATTCTCCTCTACTACTACTAGAGCCAAAACATTACCGCCCCTTTCTAATTCACCATTGCATTCACCATAGGACATAAAAGCACTAACTTCCTTTTTTGGTGGACTAGTTTCAGAAGGTTGTAATGGAGCTAAAACAATCTTCTTTTCATTCACCTTAAAAGAATAAGTATGTTTATAGCCATCATACAACACCCTCCTATCATAATGCCAATGTCTACTCAATAGCAAATACCAAGCATCCATAGGAGCAACATCATACCATACTTCATCTTTATAATTCTTGCCAATAGAAAACGAAACTAAACATCTTTTAGTTACCTTGATGTCATTCCCTTTTTGCAGTCAGCATAGTTGGTAAGGATGTGGATGAGGGATTGTGTCCAACTTTAGCTTCTACACCATCTCCAAAGATACCATATTCTTAAAGCTGCCACTATCAATGATCACCAAGCACATCTTGCCATGAGAAGTGTTAGTATAAAACAAGTTCTTTCTCACCCAACTTTCATCCTCAGCCACATAGGACACTTTTAAGCTACGTTGTAACACAATAGACAAAACATGATAAGCATAAGTAACCTTTTCCTCATTATCATCATATTTTGGTTTGTCGTTTGCTTCATCTCCTTCTCCATCAGTATGATCCTTAACCAAAATAACAATCCTCCTATTTGGACAATCTGAAGTAATATACCTAAATTCATGACATTTGAAATATTTTCGGCCACTTGGTGTAAAAGAATTAGGTGTTTGTTTGCTGCTAGCAGATCCTTCACTCTTGTCTTACACCTTTGACACCTTCTTGCTTTGGAGAGTAAGCTTGGAATTTCCTTCTCTCGTATAACCTTCTTTTGACTCGTACCGAGAACCCTTTTGAAAATTATATTGCTTCTCAGCTTTTAAAGCCAACTTGCTCACATCATTAAAAATCCAATAGGGCTAGAGTTGAACCACTTTAGCAATCTCATATTTCCTCCTAATTATCTTGCAATGGTTTGCTCCTATGGTTCTACAAGCTCTTCTTTTAACATGATATTATTGAACTCTGTTGTGTATTCCTCCACACTAAGATCTTTTTGCTTGAAATCATGGATTTTGAGAAATATCTCTTGTCTATAGATGTCAGACAAGTATTTCCTCTTCAACTTCCTTTTTATTTTCTCCCATGATACGATCTTACTCTTCCCCCCACGTTCCCTTTGCTTCTTCAAGTTTTCCCACAAAAAAGATGCATTCCTTCTGAGTTTGAGTGTCACAAGCTTTACCATTTTTTGTTTTGGTGGTTCATGAAACTCGAACATTCTTTCCACCGTATGAAGCCAATCAATAAAGTCATCAACATTTATTTTACCTTCAAACTCCGGAATATCCAACTTTGAGTTGTACTTGTTCTGTCACTCGTCTTGGTCTCTATACCTTGTTCGATATCTTTCCAACTCCCTTGGGTGAGGAGGTGTATCATCATCAGAACCATACTCTTGGGCATCATTTTCATGCTAGTTGTTTCTTCTCCGAAGTTCTTCAATGATTTCATTATTTTCTTGTAGACTACATAGCAATCTTTGCAGCTGCATCCTCAAGGACAAAACATCATCTTCATGGCCACCACCTTCACTAACTACATATTTTCCATTCCGCCTTTCTATAATCTCTAGCCTTTAGCTCTGATATTAGACTTATACTGAGATAATGAGGAATAAAATTTGAAAGGCTGATAGTTGTATTTGCTTAGAACACTTTTGGAATGAAGATAAATGGATTCACTAAGTTTAAAATCACAAATTGATACAGAAATTCACCACCCTAAGGGTAATTAAACAAGGATACAAAACTTAAAAAAAAAAGACTCACCACTCAAGGAAATATCCAAGAGATACAAAGACTAAACCCATCATTCTTTAGAAAACCAAAGAGATATAGTTAAAAGAGAGAACTCAAAGAGTTTATGAAAATATAATCAGATTCTGAACTCCTTTCTAACTCTAAAATACCAAAATAAATACTAGTGCATGAAACAACCCTCCATGCATAAGGAACTATGAAATTTATTGCTTTACTGCTGATATCTAAGCCTTTTAATGCATTCCTTAGTCATGAAGACAAGTTGAATTAATTATCTCTTTAAATCTGTCCACCAGACCATCTATTAATGAAACAACTAGAAAGTTAAGAGTATGAGTTTTTTTCAACTTATAAAAGCACGTCCCTTAACTCTTTAGCAGGTTTGGAAAATGGGCTTGTAACTCATTTGGCTTATGGGCTGTCACATTTGAGAGGTCTGGATTAAAGGCTATGGAATAAGCATTGTCGGTTGTAGAGAATACCATAGGATCAGCAAGATTTAGACGAGCTTGTTGTAGCAAATTAGGCACTCCCGTGTCAGGATGAGCTGATTGAACCAAGTTGTATCAAGTGGTATGCCTATCACGTGGCCTAGTCTAATATGAAAATGAGCTTATCACCTGATAAGCTCACCATATTAGGCTTACTGAGCAGTACTTCTGATCTCTTACTATGAAATAAACCTACCCGTTGTATTTCAGTGTTGGGTCCCTTCTTTATGATTATTGTTTTTAATAAAGTTGTCAATTTTGATAGTTCTCTATCTATCTTTTTCCTTTGTTGCCTCCTCCTCCTCTGTCTGCTCCTTTATTACAGACTCCTATGACTCCTTTACAAGCTCCTCCTCATGTGTTACCATCAGTGCTGCCTCTTGGTCCATGTTGCTGCCTCATCATCTGCATCAGTGTCACCTCCTCATCTGCATCTTTGCCGCTATTGCTTCCTTCTCTTCTCCTATGACTCCTTGTCTATGTCATCACTAAGGGTCACAATTTGGTGTACTGGTGTCGTAACGGTCAAGTTTCGGATCTGCACCCTATCTGTTCGTACTGAGAGTTGGTATGTTGGTACATACCAAGTTTTGAAAAAAAAAAGTTTGTAAAACAATAAATAAATTGCTCAGCTTGGACCCTGTGTTGCCTTGTATTGATCAGTGCTGGTCCTATACCGATGAGTACCAGCCTTGTACCAGGTGTACTGTGTGGCACAGGCCCTGAACCGCTCAGTACTGGTCTGTGTACAGGTAATTGGTAAATACTGCCCATTCCGTACTTCCTTTCTCTTTCCCTCTAGTCTGGATGGTACTGTCCAATCTGTAGTGTCAGTATGCATACCTCCTTTCTCTTTCCCTCTAGTCTGGATGGTACTGTCCAATCTGTAGTGTCAGTATGCATACCTCCTTTCTCTTTCCCTCTAGTCTGGATGGTACTGTCCAATCTTTAGTGTCAGTATGCTGACCCAAACCAGTGTTATGCAGATTTGTCTGTCAGGTGTCTGCACCAGAACAAGACTTTAAATCCGAGATGAGTATGCTAGTACCTATGGTTCCATGGCTTTGCTACTATTTTACCTACGTGACTATAGAAGAGTGAATTTAATATGATACTCAAGAAATGACTTTCTTCTTTGTTTTTAAATATGGCCTTCTCAATCATGGTTCCTGAATAGAAATTAGCAAAGGTGTGTGTGCTGCTTTCACATAACGAACAGAATTAATAACAGTAGGTTTTAAGAGAACAAGAAAATATATCTTAGCTGGTTTCTGTTCTCTCCCGACTTTCTTTTCCCTTCTCTTCTACCACTTTTATCAATTTTATCAATCAAACAGGTTGTAAGCAATCATGCTGGTTTTTTAGCATTACACTAAGATGTCAGTGAAACTTTTCAATTTTTTTTTTCCACATGGAACTGTATGGATATTGTTTTAGAACATAATGTTGTTCTTGCAGCAGATCATTAGTAAACTGCTCGTTGTCAATATCTCATTTCATGCTAAAGCCATGATAGTAAAGACTGATAGAATAATCTCCTAAATAAGTCAGTCAGGAGGACTGGTGGGGGTTTGCTACCCAAGATCGATATCCTTGGTGAAGACTAATATCTTTAGAAAATTTTGGTTTTGTTTTGTTTTAAACTATTTATCTTAATCTTCTTGCTTTGATTGCTGACATTCATTTGAAACTCGGGATGTTTAATATCTGTATTTAAGGTTGTCATCTGTTTAGAATTAATGCTACTTTATTTCAATCTGCTTGTGTGAATTTTAGCTTTTTTTTTCTTTTGATTGTTTATATTAGAAGATTGAATTTGCATTTTCCTGCATTTTCTTCCATATTGCATATAGCACTGTTGTTATATTTCCCTACTTCTTGGTACATAGCAGGTGGTACGTTCGTGTTTTCCTTTTTTTTGTTAATATATTATGTAACAGCTATTCTAGAAAATTAAGAAATACCAGTTCATGATAGGTCATATGTGGAAACTATCTTTGCTTGTATCACTTAAGTTGATTTCAAGTCAAGTTACTAATTCCTTGGTTTACCTTTTGTATACTGTAACTTCATGTCTATGGCTCCTGCAGTTAATAAAGAGGATCTGATACCACCTGAGCCTGTTCTCACACGATACAGGAAGGAAATTGGAATTAAGGCTTTTGTAAAAAAAGAAGTAACAGAAATTAGATTGATTGATGAGAAGAAATCATATCAGATTAACTCACTTACAACCATAAAACTCTGTGTACGATTGAATACTCTACATGTGAGTACCTTTCTTATCCTTGTATCTAAGCTTTAGAATTAAAGTTTATTTTGTTAAGTTGAGCAATAATGCCAATACCATCATGTCTATTAACTTTCAATATGATGTTCTTGCATTGCTTTTTATATTTCATTTTCTACTGTTGTTTCTTTTGATGATGCTGAAGTTGATTTAATGATACCTGTGCTAGTCTACTCGGACTTTGAATGTCACCTGTAGTTGCCAACCTTGGTTCTTCACTTCAGTCATTATATTAATTACTTCATTTTTTATACTCTTTAAGTTTAAGGTATTTATATTTTGCATGCCTGAACTCATGCAGTTAACTAGTACAATCAACATAAAAGAAGATTAAGTTTTGAACTCGTATACTAATCATAGTGCCTGCTGTAGTGTATACCATTGTGTTTAAATTAAAATGCAGATTTCTTGCAAAAAAAGTCATCTTTCTCCGTAGATCCTCTTGGATTTAGTCCATGGAATTAGAGACACTTTCATTCTCAGTTATTTAATAGTTTTAATTGTTCAAAATTAAATTGTTCAATGATCATACCTTGGGATTTGATGATGCATCATGATTCTTACCAGTGAGGTGTCATTTATGTGTCGATTGTACTATTATTCACACACATCTAAGCATTACATATAGTACATGGTTTATAACACGGGTTTTAGTCCATGTGAATCTAAATCCTATACCTCTCCATTTCTTAGGGGATTGCCTTGGCTTAAACTCCCATGGTTGTGGGCAGGTGTTTAGGGTAATACATTCCATGCTTAAATTTAATTAGTTGTAATATCAGGTGCTGAGAATTGTTGATTTATCTCAGGATCATTAGCCTTTGGTGTTTCTTGGTTGAGTCCAGGATGAAAACTTTGACCAATCTTGTGCAGTAGTGCCCATGGGTTCTTAATGCACTTTTTTCCTTCCACAAAGTACTTGCTATCTTATGCATATTGAAATTTAAAGGCCATTGAAGGTCAAATTTAGAATGGGCAGAATGTTTCATATGGATTCGGAAAAACATTTTGTGTTGTATGTACAAAATTAATATTCTTGACATTTTTACAAAGTTTTCCAGTCGTTTTTCTAAATTATCATCTATTAGAAACTTATAATGCACTTGAGATGGTTCTAAATTGTTGCAATATGGCATTTTAAGTGTACTGGGTTGAAAGTAGATCAGTCCCCTTGTGAGTTTTTTTATTTTTTTTTGTGAGGTAAACAAAGGTAAATCTGTTGACCTTTTCTGCTGTATATCATCTCTGATATACTTTTGGTTTTCTTTCTATGATTTTACATGGTTGCAATTTGTTACTTATAAGGGACTTTGCACCATAAACAGTATGCGATTACTCAATTAAATAAATTGGAAGACAGCATTCAAGAGCGGTGGACGAGGAAGAAGCCAGAGAATTTTGTCATAAGTAAGCATCTGTACTTGTTATTCTTTATGCCATCCTTTTCATAACACTTACTACACTTGGGACATGTCCTGAACTATTTATTAGAAAAGCATGGCAGTTTATGCTATGGGTGATGGATGTTAAGGCATTATCATTTTTTTCTTGCTAATATTCTAAACTAATATTAAATGACCTTCTCTTTAAAGGATATGATTTATCAAACGTTATTATTGATTGTTTGCTTTACAAATTGTTTTGACTAAATGGGGTTAATTTTTTTTTATTTTTTTTCAAAGGATGTGTATTATTAATCACACATTATTTAGACATGAAAGGGGCCTATGAGAAGGTAGCATAGGTCTAGGAGCACTAGATTTTGGAAAAATAGCCACAAAAGTTGTTTGCAGCAAGGTTAAAATTCTCATCTGTCAGAACCATAGTGGTCCATTGGCGGACTCGTATAGGGTCCGGCTTATAGCAGCATACTGAGGCAGTGTCTTGATACATACTGCCATAGGACATGAGTTTCGGTTGGTCTAAACCAGTTGGAATCTAAAAGAACCATGTTTTAGGATTGTTTCCTTCCTTTCTAATTCAAGTTAAGATTCATAAATTTTAAGTGGTTTTAATTTTAAAAAAATAAATAATGAATTGAAACATGTATGGAACAAGGATCAGAAGTTATATCTAAAGAATACATGTATACACAAACAAATTTTAAGCATAATAGATTTGATGTAAATATAATCAGATACTTATTCGTATTACCAAAATGATCATCTAGGTCCACTATAAATTAATAGAGATTTAAGAGAAAGTAGAGTGAGAAGAAGGCAGGTAGAGGATTGTCTAGTCCTCTTTGAGGGATCTCAAAGAGGACCCAAGTCTCTTGGTGTCTTTGGACCAGGCAATGGGCTTATTGCTCACTTTAGGGCCTGTAACAGATAAAAACAAGATGGTAAGCCCAGTTCAGGAAGTCTACAAGGTGGTAACCATTGAACCAGACATTAATAGTCCGAGGAGTGTTCTGCATGCCAATTCATGCCTGCACTGGTCAGTACCACTTGATACATATCGGTTTGGGACAAATTTTAAGACCTCAATTTAAGGAGAAGGTTCTGCTGCTGGGTTTCTCGTAACGGGGTTGGAGGAATTAAAAATTTTGAGTTGCATGTTGTAGTTGGAGTTAGACAGTAGCTAGATTTTCTTCGATCATTTCCAGGTTGAATGTGCACATTATCCAGGGAAATTTCCTGGTAATCAATGTGACTAACCTTCAAGTATGCATAGGTTTTCATATTTGACAAATGGATCAAAATATTTACATTCAAGCAATGGCTACAATTGTTTTTGGAATTTTTTCATTGCATTGTAATCTACTCAAGGATTGCCAAACTGACTGGTTCAGTATGGTTTGGCCAGTATTTATTGGTCTGACCTTCGACCGGTAGGCCGAGCAACCCAAACCAGATGATCCGATCTGGTTCAGTATATTATACTAGTGCTCGGCTTGTGATTGACTTCACCCATCGCTGCCTGCCACCAGGTACATCTCCTCTGCTGCCCTCTCTTCCTTTTTTTCCTTCTTCTTTCTCCTCCCTCCTTTTTCTGAAAATATTCCGTTTCCTTTTTTACCTTCTTCCTCTTGCTTCTTCCACCCCTCCTCTCCCTCCCCCAAAGATACCATGGTATGTCCTGGCATACTGGAAACATGGTACGCTGAAATAGACCAGACCAGTACCTCTGGCCATGGATCTGGCGTGGGTCTCAGGAACGAAAATTGCATTCATTGCCTCTAGTACCAATGAAAAGGAAAATCTGAAGAATGTGCTTCAATCTCTTGGGTAAAGAAGGTAGGAAGCTTCAGCTGATGTGGCTCCTTCATATTTGTAGAGTTTAGATGTTGTAGTGTATCCAGTTTCCTGTAAGGACATTCCCCTTAAGCACTTCATGTTTTCTCACTTCAACTATAACCTCTAAGCTCAAGTTAAATACGGTGTGTTTGATGAAACAATGGAGATCACAAAATTATCTTTCCTCTTTCATCTGAAGGAAGCAGTATTTTCCAGGTTCTATGGCTAGTGGCCACAATCTGGCCAGGTCTACAGAAACCATTGCTGGTTTGACCTGACTTGGAGCGAAGTTTTGAGTAGTGTTACATTGAACATTTAGTGATGTAGTGATTTAGTAGAAAAAATCCTACCTTTTATTCTACTCTGGTCTCAAGTTGGAATTTAGAGAATTGGAGCATTCTGACCTGGTTTAAATTATGTATTGTGCACAAGCACTTTACTTTTGACCATATCGGTTGGTATGGACCAAAATTTACTGATCTGATGAGCTATCAGTATGTGGACTGAGCAGTTTTGCTTGGTCTGGTTCAATACTGGGTGTAACACTTGATACACTTGTCATATTGGGCATACCCTCCAGTAAGCGTGCCAGTAGATGGGTACCAATCCGCTGTGCACAGCTCTCTCCAAATATCACAATGCAGATGGACTTAGCTTTTAAATTTTGGCACAATGTCAAACAGCGATCAGTTACACCTTGGTGCTTTGGTCTCAAGCAAAAGATATCTCTCTGCACTTTAATGTGCACTCAAAAGAATACTAGCAAATATTGCTTCATTTTAAATGTTGTAGTAGTAGTAGTCCACCCTCTCTCTCTCTTCACTTTGGATGTCTCTCCACATGTAGATAGACCTAGTTTTTAAATCTAAGCACAGTATTCTACAGTAATTAGTCTAATCTGGATGCCTCAAATTCTATATCCTTTAAATCTTCACTAAAAAAGGCAGCAAAAGAGAGTTGCTTCTGTGATAGGAATCTGGTATCTGAAACTCCAAACCAATGTATCAACAATTGGGTTCCAAATGTTTGGTTGACATAATAAAAATACTTCAGTCAACATGGGTCGTGAAACTTGCATGCTTTGAGATGGTCGGCTATTAATTCTACTAGTTGTGGTAGCTATTTGTTGCCTTTTCTTTAATTTAAAAGGTTACACACTAATTAATTACTAGTGAGTGGATTTGCTTTGATTTCGAACTTTCCTGTAATCAATGTATTGACCATAATGGAATGACTACTTGTGAATGAGACAAGGGATGAGTCTGTTGTGTTGTAAATTTATATCTGTAGTTTAAAAACTGCAATTGCAAACAATTCAGGATAATGGGAATTTTGCAAGAAAAGATAACTAAGTGCATTATATTCTCAATTTTTATCCAGGACGATCAATGAATGAGAAATCTATAAGCTTTAAGGTGAACCAGAAGAATGCATTTGATGGAAGTAGAAAAGACATCAATGCAGCTATCGACAGGATATGTGAATTTTCAGGTAAGATTTCATGTTATTAGATCTGACCTTAAATTTAAAGGTTTCTAATAATATATTGTTGACTGTACTAATATGCTTTCTTCAGGAACAAAAATCATTTTTTGGGATTTGAGGGAGCCATTTATTGAAAATTTATATAAGCATAATGTTCCTCAGGCCAGGCTGGAGGTACTTATTGATGCTTTTGATGTGGTAAGTTATCCATTTGTGGGTAATTCAGGAACTGTTAGGCAGTTGAGAAGAAATTAAGTTTGAGAAAGTGCAATTACAATTGGTACAAGTCATGTTTGATCGAATCTTTCTTAAAAATCAAAAAAACTATGATCAGATAGTTCGTGTTGAATAATTTGCACAAGACTATTTGTTGTTTTAGTCTCGTACTTCCATCTTTTGAATTAGAGTCATACTATTACTTACTCGATATTGTCTTTCAGAATGGGAACTGCAGTGCAAAATTTAGCCTTGTTGACAACTTATTCCATAAAAAAATTGCTAGTAGATCAATATTCTTGAAGCTTGTCATCTTCAATGAGTGCAGAACCAAGGAATGGCATGTTGTATTGGTGTGGCCTATTTCTAGGTTACAAAACACCTAGTTTCCACTGGTAGATACATGAGTTTTTTGTGTGTATTTATTGTAAATGTTAGCTTTCACCTATATGCTAAACTAATCCCGATGCCAAAAAAAGAAGACATGGATCAAACACATAAACAGGGATCCATAAGTGGAGGCCTGATGGCAACCTAATGAAGTTTTCTCAAAACTGGCCACAAGGGAATTTAACCATTTAACCTTAATGTACACATGGCAATGTCACTATGGGTTTGAAATTCAATTGCAAACTATCTAAGAAAAAGTAAATGCTTTTGCATTAGATGAGGGACACACTAGGTGGAATTGGGTGATAATAGATTCCTCTCCAAGAGCATTCTTTTACAGATTATGGAACTATGGGGGAATATGCCAGTTGGAAAGCCTATGGAAAAGCCCAACACCAAACAGAGTGTAACACTTGATGTGGCTGGCCATCAAAGGTAATTTGCTCTGTTTCATGTCCTAAAAAATGAGTGAGAACTAGACGCAGTTTGTGACTGGTGTGGACATCCAGATGGAGCTGTTGTTCATAGTCTCTTCAGTTGTCGATCTCTATGCAAATCTGGAGGGAGGGAGGCTTTGTGTGAAGCATTGATACTCATTGCATCAGCCTAAAGACTTTGAGCCGCTTGAGGAAAATGAATTGTAGCAAACTGCAGGTTTGCATGGGATGCCCTTATTGCCTGCATATTCTGAAAGATATGGGAGGCTAGGAACAGCATGATCATCTGAAAGGAAATCTTGAAGCAGAATGTCTGCTACAGAACTTTGGAACAGTTAAAAAATTTGTAATGGAGATTCCTTTTTCACGGAAGTGTGGGTTTTTGTCTACAGGATGCATATCCTACTTATAACATTTCCTTTTGTTTGCCTCTTTCCATTTTGTACTCCTTGATTCATAACCTTAATTAAATAAGTTGATAGCTTTGCATCAAAAGATAAAAACAATAATATAAGAATGTAGATTTTTCAGAAACATGGACATTCACATTATATTAACAAGAGGAATGAGTAGGGGAACACTTAAAAGATATACTTGTGAGTCAACATCTTCTGATTGCTGACAGAATTTAGCTTTAAGTGATTCATCTGTTGTCTAGGAGGTACACCTTTTTGATGGCATCAAACCTTTTGAATGATCTAGATAGAGTACCAACTTTGTAACTACAATCGACACAGTACCTTATATTATGTGCTTGTTTATGTAGTTACTATGAATCCTTCTTAAAAGTCCCCAGTGTTCTTAATTTTCCATCTCTCATTAACATCATATAAATAATCTGGTCTTTATTTTGTTCCTTGTTTTGCTATTGAGCCTGTGCAAGTTTTGATACTGTTGATGTCACTGTTGGGTTTTGCAGGTTTTGAATCAGCTTTGTGATGTGATTGTTGAACCACTCAGGGATCGCATTGTCACTGGGCTCCTCCAAGCATCATTGGTACTTCATACATACTAATTTGGAGATTACCTTAATGCTAGAGTGGTTTTTATATTCTAGTTTTCTTGGTGTAGGATGGCTTATTGCGGGTAATACTTGATGGAGGTCCTTCACGTATTTTCTTAACTAGTGATGCTAAGTTTATTGAAGATGATCTTGAAATCTTGAAGGTAGAAATTTGCCTCATCTTTTCTGAATAAGCTTCTGAGAATCAATATATATTATGCTTGATATATTCAGTGTGTCTCCTATGGTTTGTAATTAGTTTTAACTTGGTAAAACTGATATTATTTCGTGAAGCTTAACTTCAAACTTCTGATGTTCTTGAATGTACTTATATTCTCATTCTTTATGCCAAAAAAGACTTTTGTTACTGATTTGCAACTTGTTTTACTTTGTGAACCTTTTGCATGAACCTCTTCCTACTTACAATGGAAATATAGTAGCAATTGACTTCAAGACGAGAATGTTATGCAATTTGATACTTTGTGATATGCAGGAATTTTTCATATCTGGTGGAGATGGGTTGCCTCGAGGGACTGTCGAAAATCTAGTGGCACGTGTTCGACCTGTAATAACTTTGCTTAGCTATGAGGTATTTTATCTTGTTTCACTATCATATTTGGATAGCAAGAAAAATAAAATAACTGTAACATAACTCGACAAGTCTAAAGCAGAAACACCGAGAAATACCAGTTATAAGATAGGTGTTTTTAATTTAAAAACACCATTGCACGTATGCTATCCTACTATAGATATAGCTTGTGCATATAATATCATCCTATCTTGGCTTTCTTTCCCTACTTGTACCTTATAAATGTTGTAACAAGTCAAACCCCACAACTTTTGGCTACAGCCGAAAGCATTCGACTTTGTCATTTGTAATACACATGAAATACGACTTGACCGGAATGATATTTTAGCCCTTATAACAATCATAGGTCCCACATTAACGGCACCTTATGCAATGGATCATCCTTTTTATGCAAGATCCATAGACTAGGCAGCATCATAAGATATGCAGGCTTGGTTGGATCTAATTAATTGGATGATGTTGGGGAATGATTGAGAGAGCATTGCAAAATAAAAAAATAATAGAAATAGCTAAATGCTGGAAAAATATTAAATAAATTTTATGTAAGATATCTAACTTTTCAAAACAAATATGTAAGAAAAATATGATAGGTAAATTAGTATAGAAGATAATAGTGGAAAAGAATAGTTAAATAATAATTAATAATTCGTATGATATATTTCTTATAAATTGATATTGATTATGAAATATGTACAAAAAAATATGATAGGTAAATTTGTGTAAAAGATAATAGTGGAAAGTAATAGTGAAATAATTTACTAGTAAGTAGTGTGATATTTTTATTATAAATTAATATTGAATATACTGTAGTAAATAACTATCATATGAATGTTATGCAAAAGATCTAAAATGAAATTAATATATTCATAGTTATATTTTCTTTGTGCATGCTCATGACAGGTGGCATTCATATTTCTTGCCCAAATCACTTGGAATTTGAAATGCCACACCAGACAAATGTGAGGTTACAATCAAAATGCTGGATTCGAGTTGTTGGTAGACTACCCTATCATTAACAGTAATAGTTTTTGGGGAAAAGCAGAGGGAGAAATTCACATGTAGACCTACTTGGAGGAATAATCATTCAATAGATGAGCCTGTAATATAGCTTTGATCTGATGAGTTTTGCTCCAACTATTCTAAATAATGGTTTGAGTATTTAATTTGATTTTTTTTTGTTCTATTTATCATTCTTTTCTTTTCTATTTTTCTAACAAGGTTTATGATATCTTCACAGACACGTGTTCTGATCGACGACTTGAAAGATGTCAGTCAAGGAGGCAGAAGCAAATTTGGAGCTGATTCGAAAACTCTTCTAAGGATTTTATGTCATCGAAGTGATTCTGAGGCCTCTCAGTTCCTGAAAAAGCAGTTCAAAATTCCCAAGTCATCCAGTTGAGAGAATCTTGTGTTTGGAAGTTTTGAAATTTAGATCAATCTAGGATTTGATGGATCCTAATCTCATTCTTTTCTCAATCTGCATATTGTAAAAACAAACTGGTATCTAGTTCTTTGTATATTTTCAAAGAATCGTGAGACAAAAAAAAGAGCTGAATACTCTGCATTGGAGACATCATTTCAATTCTGCTGGGAACATAAGCTATTGACACCCAATGATCATATTAGATACAAAATCTTGTATTATCAAAGTCCATGGTGAATATGGTGATAAAAACAGCCAAGGAAATAATTAGATTGTCTTAGTTTCTGATTCAATTTTAGTCTCATTTTGTTGCTGTAATATAGATTCATAATAAGTGCTATTTTGTGATAGCGGGACCCACGAGATCGATGATCGCGATGCATGAAGATGCATCGAGATATTGACGGAACCGACGAGGACGAGATGGACGATCACAGGGCATGGAGATGTACCGTTGCACACATAGATCTTGATGTAAGTGATTAGGCCTATTGGCTCGGGCATAATCACATTAGGTTGTGGTCCATGATCATCCGGTGTGATTGCTTATATACATACTAGATATGTATATATATTTGCATACGATGTAGATATATATTAAATATGTATATGTGTGATATGTCATATTATGAGATCAAATCATAGAAACATCTCTCTCGATAATATTAAGTCGGTGAATGTGAGGTAATTATATTGATTCACGTGGTCTTCTATCGTTATAAGTAGGAATCGATTCCTGGTGTAGGTTGAGCTAGTCAAGTCCCTCGAGATTCACCTATATCGCGATTCGTTATTTTGTTTATGACATAGAGATTCATCGGTGACCTGAGGACATGGTATGCTTGGTCGAGTCCCTCGAGGTTATATCATCAAATCAGATTCGACTTAACCAAGCATCATGGCTGGTCGAGTCCCTCGAGACCATGATGATTCGAAGGTCGAACAAGACGGGAATCACAAGTTGTGATCGGTAAGAGTTGTCTACCTTTTAGGCTTTAGTGTGATTGGTCTAGTCTCTCGAGGTTACATTAAGATGTTGATTGGATCCTGATTTACACTAGAAGTTTGCCGGAGACTTTCGTTTCACGTGATGAGGGTGTCGCATGACTCGTTAGTAAAATAGTGGGAGCATATTAAGATAGAAGTTCATATCTTCATAATTTATTTCTTGCAAAATTTGCATGTTATTCATTTCTACTGCATCTTTATTTTAAGAAAATGTCGCTTTCAAATCCCTTACGTGGCATACTTGATGTCAACCGCCTCATTGGTCTAAATTATACGGATTGGCTCTATAACTTGAGAATTGTTCTCACGGCGGAGAAAATCGTGTACGTCCTTGATACAGTGATGCCTACGCCCGAAAAAAGGGCAAGCGAGGATGAGATCGCTCGCTACGTGAAGTACATTGATGACTCCACTCTTGCTTAGTGCTATATGTTGGGCTCTATAACTCTTGAGTTACAGAGATAACATAAAAAGATGGATGCCAGATCTATTCTTCTACATGTCCGTAAATTGTTTGAGGAACAGGGAAGGACTCAGCGATATGAGATATCTAAGAGCCTCTTCCGCGTTAGGATGGCTGAGGGGACACCGGTTCAGAACCATGTCCTAAAGATGATTGAGTGGATAGAGAAACTCATAGGTCTGGGAATGGTCCTAGAGGATAACTTGTGTGTGGATATTGTGTTTCAATCCCTACCAGATTCCTTTTCACTGTTCATAATGAATTTTAATATGAACAAGCTTGAGGTGACTCTCCCAGAGCTCCTCAATATGTTAAGGGAGGTAGAGAGTACTATTAAGAAAGAGAAGCCAGTTCTCTACACTGGTGAGACCAGAAAGAAAAGGAAAGCAGAAAGGTCCCTTAAGAAGGGAAAAGGGCACTGGAAGAGGAACTGCAAAGAGTACCTTGCAGAAAGGGCGAAACAAAAGCTTGATGAAGCTTCAAGTACTTTCATGATCAGTCTCCATTTGTCAGATTCTTATGATAACACATGGGTATTAGATACCGGTAGTGCTTATCATATATGCAATTCGTTGCAGGTTTTGGCAAGGCCTAGGAGACTAGAGAGAGGCGAGATGGACCTCAAGATGGGTAGTGGATCAAAAGTTACTATAATAGCTATTGGCAAGATCGCCCTACATCTGCTTGGTGGAGCTTTTATTGCATTAGATGCATGTTATTTTGTTCCTTCTATTATCAAAAACATTATCTCCATTTCATGTTTGACAATTAGTTGATATAAATTAGTTTTTGAGAACAATGGTTGTTCGATATTATTAGATGATAAGATCATCACGAAAGGAACATTGCATAATGGTTTATTTATGTTAGACACTACTCCACATATTATGAATGTAAATGTGTTCAAGAGGAAACGAGATGAGATGAACAGTGCATACTTGTGGCATTGTAGGCTAGGTCACATCCATAAAAGAAGGATTCAAAAGTTGCTAAATGATGGATATCTAGATCCATTCGACTATGTGTCATATGCAACTTGCGAGCCTTACCTTCGTGGAAAACTGACCAACTCTCCATTTAGTGGAACTAGAGAGAGAGCCACTGAGCTATTGGAACTCATACATAGTGATGTATGTGGACCCATGTCAACTCATGCCATTGGTGGTTACTCCTACTTCATTACCTTTACTGATGATTTCTCAAGGTATGAATATGTGTACTTAATGAAGTACAAGTCCGAGACTTTTGAGAAATTCAGAGAGTATAAGAATGAGGTGGAGAACTAGACTGGAAAGAGTATCAAAACTCTTCGATCAGATCGAGGAGGTGAGTACTTAAGTACAGAGTTTACTCAGTTCCTCAAGGACCATGAGATATTATCCCAATGAACACCTCCTTATACACCTCAGTTCAATGGTGTCTCTGAAAGGAGAAATCGTACGCTATTAGACATGGTACAGTCCATGATGAGTTTCGCTGACCTACCCATCTCATTCTGGGGATATGCCCTAGAAATCACAGCTTACCTTCTGAACAGAGTTCCAAATAAGTCGGTAGTGTCTACACCATATGAGATATGGAAAGGGAAGAAGCCTGATCTTAAGGTTGTTAAGATTTGGGGTTGCCCTGCCCACGTTAAAAGACACAACCCCGATAAGTTAGAATCAAGGACAGAGCGATGCAAATTTGTGGGATACCCCAAGGAAACTTGTGGGTATTATTTCTATCATCTCGAGGACCAAAAGGTCTTTATAGCTAAGAGTGTAGTGTTCCTTGAGAATGAACACATTCTTGGCGGAGATAGTGGGAGAATGATAGAGTTGAGCGAGATTGGAGAACCAAGCTCAAGCACCACTCTACAGCCCGAGTATGTTCAGGTACCTAATACACAAGTTTCAACTTTACGTAGGTCTAATAGAGTATCCCATCCTCCTGAGAGATATGTGGGACATATTAGAGGAGAGGATGTTGAGGATGTTGATCCTCAGACCTACGAGGAGGCTATTATGAGTATAGACTCCGGGAAGTGACAAGAAGCCATGAATTCTGAGATGGATTCTATGTACTCCAACAAGGTTTGAAACCTAGTTGATGCGCCCGAAGGTATTGTACCCTTCTTCTTATTTGATAGTTGTCATGATCAAATCTAACTTGTGAATATTATAGATAATTTTTTTCCCCTTGAGTTTTTCTTTGTAACTTCTCTCCTCATATTTTCTATCTTCTCTCTCTAACAACCCAATTTTCTTTTTCTATAGTACTATTTTGTTGAATCTTGAATTTTGATGATGAAAGCAATTGATAAGTGTTTATGAATTGATTTACGTTTTGAGTGACGTGGAATACTTCGATCAGGATGAGATAATTAAAGCAGGAAGAATCATGTTGGGCCGGTGAAACATGTCAGAAGATTAGACGTCTAATCGGAGAATCGGATGACGTATCGATAGAATGCTTCAAGCCATGGATTCGGGCATCGGGCTAAGAAGAGCAGAAATTGCACCAAGGATATCAGAGTTGCGGAGGTCAATTGGCCGATTGGGCAATAGGTCGCAAGAGAGGACGATGCGTCAAAGAATCGGACGAAGCGTCGATAGACCAATGACATGTCGGACAACATGATTCATGCTTAGTAATAATTATCTAGATCGAATGGTGTTTTTACATGTGCAAGATTAACTATGATAGTAAGGCATAAAGCAAAATAAAGTCCCGGAGTTAATAACGTAATTTCGTTGGGAGTTCAAGAGTTCGTCGGAAGTCCGGACATTCTGTCACGGCCTTAGCTGGTTTTGCCTAAGTCGTGCGGGTCCGCAAAGGTCAGCCTCCCCGAAGCCTCCCATGGTCCCTTAGGACCCACAAAAGAGGGAACTGGATAGAGAAAACGCCTCACTCGGGATCCACAAGCAAACATCTCCGAAAACACTTCATAGACAATGCAAATTACAAACAGACTTTACAAGCTCTAAACAGTTGCACAATAAAGGGTAAAATGGTCCACTATAAATCGAAAATCTCTTACACATGTCCACATGACACAACCTTTATTTACAAGCCTAAAGCGGCCACCAACCTAACTAAAATGGGACTATTAAGCCTTCGACCGTCCCTCTACATGCTGTACAAAGCATGAATATACCAAAAGACACGGACATACATAAGCATTACATCAAACATCCTGTTTAGAAGTTTGTCTGTGACATTCTCCTCCACTTATTCCTTCGACATCATCGTCGAAGCCTTTGTCGATACTGCAACTCCTCGCCTTTGCTGAGTCTTCAATCTTCTGCTCTAGTTGTAATGCGCCTCTTAGCTCCCAACTGCTCTCCACTGTTGTTTTTGAGTAGTCGAACCTTTGATCCGCCATGCTGCTTCAACTCGCCAATGACTCTGACTCTAGTGTGGGGTTGGCTGAGTTGTGTTGATCCCTATTGGTTCCTGCGGATCCTCCAGATGAAGGAAAAGACCATCCTTACTGCACCAGTCTCTCAAATGCCTCATGCTGCTTGAATTGGGTGGATGCTTGTTGGAGCTTTAACGAGCATCGTCTCGCAAACTTCTGAAGTTTTGGGTCCTTCCTCCACAAAATTTGCTCATTGACTCTTCTTTCACTTAGTTGTCACATCCAAATAAGTTCGCATCACTTCCGCTTTCGATTGGCATTTCGTTGGGAAATGAAGCGGACAATCTACTCTTAGTAACACTGATCACCGTTGGTGAGGATTTGACAACTATTGTCTTCCATTATCTTCGAAGGGTCTTTGAACATATGTAGAGCTCCTCTACTGGATAGATAAGAGAATTGGGGTACTCGGTTTCGCCCATTCTCTTAAGAGTTGAGAAGGCAAAGGTTACTTGACTTCGCCCGCCTCCTCGAGGTTGTACTCCATGCATCGAGCTGGTTACTGGCCTTCGCCTGCTCTTTGCTCACACTTCTGAAGCACTTGAAGTGTTTGCACTCCTTGCGTTGAGTAAGTTACTGTGATTCACCTTCTCAATGCCATCGAACTTCTGGAATACAAGAAGTTTTCACCCTGACTTGGAGTAATTCTCTCATAGGTTTGGTTGCCTTTGGGATTGTACCGTCTTCTCCATCAACCCTGTCGCCTACTCCACTGAGTAGCAAAGGTACAACACCGTGTACTGCCTACTTCGTTCCTTGGTCATGCACTCTTGCCTGACCCGAAGTCCTTCAATTTTGGTTATCTTGATGAGAAGCTCGTTAACGCCGGTCTTACGAAGTTCCTTGGCCTCTGCCCTTTAGCCTTGTCTCGGGACTTGGAGTTTGCCTCTGTATGCTCCACCTCCTTGGCCCTTTTACGACCAAGCGCTCTCCCTCCATAAGAGCAAGGGATCAATGACTTTCACGGAAGTCCCGCCTCTATGGTACCATGGCGTTGCCATGCTCATGGCCCTACTATCCGTCGTCTCGCATCTGCATCCATTTTCTTCACGATCAGTAGATATGTCTCTGTGGTACTCCTCTGAGTCCACCTCCATTCTAACTGATGCTTGATTTTGGGTAGCTAAGTCCCTCTAGACTCGTCATCGCTTCCTTGCCCCTTTCGACCCCTTGCTTCAACACCTCAGTGTTCTCCAAGCAAATCCCTTTGGTCGATGGAAAGACAGACTACAACTCTCATGCATGGCCATTGCCATCACGTTGTAGGGTTTGCACCGATTCTATTCTCCTTAGCTTCCTTGGTAGCAATGTTCGCTTACTCGACCTTATCCTCTGACTTCTCGGGCTCCCTTAAGCGAATATGGGCTCTGGAGCAGTCCAACTCTCTAACTGCTTCGATCATACCTCTGTATAATCAAGTCCCTCCCCTATGACTCACTGGTACTTGCATTCGAACTTTTTCCATTAGTGGAACACAACCCCCATATGCTGATGATCAAGGCTTTCATCCGATGCAAAATTTGATGCACGCACGGAAGACCCGCCTCTGCGGTACCATGGCCTTCACTCCTTGAATCCATAGCCCTTCTTATCATCGTGTTGTTCACCGAAGTGGAGCTTCCAGTAGCTCCCGATCATACCTCCGTATGATCTAGTCCCTCACGGGACTATGTCGTGTGTATCGCATCGCCACAAACTGTTCCACCATGATCCGCTGCACCATGTCGCCTCTTGGTGATATCTCTATTGCATTTTGATCCTTGTGGGATGAACTCGAATTGTGAACCCTTCATGTGTGGCTTCTGCCAATACATCGCAGGGTCTCTTCCACCTTCGATTTTATTCGCTCCTTTGGCAATCGACCTTCATCCACTCACTCTTGGGTCACACCTAGATGAAGCACTGCTCTAGGACAGTCCGTCACCTAGTAGCTCCCGAAGTCCCCCGACTTCGCTGCAATTAGTGCACCATTGCCTAGATCCTGGGCCTCTACCCCTACCAGCACAATCTTCGCTGCGCACCGCTTCCTTCATGGCAACTTGAATGGTAACACTATGGCATATTCTTCAAGAGTACCCACCTCTACGTCCTCTTGCCCCGTGCTAAGGCCTTTTGAACCCAACTTCGCCTCCGTAAATTGAGTCGCCTTAGTTCCTCCATCAAACACTCCTCCGAGATAAGGTGCATGTGCCTAGAAGCTCCCTTCGTCTTTGGTACCATACAAGATGAGTCCGCTCCGTCAGAATGAATGACCCATGGAACAACATGATCCTGCTCTTGCCTTTGCAAGAGTTCATGTCCTTGACCTCTGTCCAAGGAAAGCACTATGCCTTCGCTCCATGTTCCATCTTCTATGCTGGCTCCCTTCATGCGGCTTGGGTACTTCGCCAAGTTACACCCAAGTTGCTCCACTCCTCATTTTTGCATTGAGTTGATGGTGGCCCTCGCGTCCACCATTCCACTGGTCAGCCCTCCCTTGAGTATGATATCCATATCGACCCCAAGTGTGCCTTTATTTGTGTTGCTTTGGGTCGCTCCCCCACTTGATCTCGCAATGCATCTACCAATGCATTCTCTCGAGCGAGATCATGCGACGACTCCTCACCTCTTGCTCAATCCATTGAGCTTCATGGAGTTGTTGTTTGTTGAGGTACTCCTCAACTTGTAAGGTCCGTCCCACATGATTCTCCCTTTGGAGAGCCGGGACTTATCCCTCCTGGATAACTATCCTGTTGGAGCAACATCTCTCTTCGTTTCGGAGACCACCATCCCCTTGGACTACTCCGATTTGCTGAACAAACTGTGCATTATTCTACCTCCTACAAACACACTTGCTAGATTGCGACTCCACGTCAATACAGCCCCCGCTGCACCACTCAAGACCTAGCAACATGCTGAACTTGTTGCACACTTCAACCTCCTACGGATGTATCCTTCACATGCCGAAGAGAAAGTTTCAATGCTCCATGGCGCCGAGTTTCAGTCGCCTTGGGATAGCCACGAACATTCTATCATCCGCATATAAGCCCATGCATGAGTACCGAATTCTTTGAGTTAACAATTCCTCTCATCTCTGTGAGCTTTGTACAACTCTTTCGGTCATTGAGCAACTCATTCCACCTTGGATGGTCTCATCCTTTACCAACCGCCTCGCTTGCCCTAAGCACCATCAAGTATAGTTGTCAGCGTTGAGACGTAGCTCAAACTCAGCCATCCCAACCTTTGTGCACTCCACATTCTTCCAAGATTGTTTGTTCTCGTGGTGTCTCTTCCACGAAGGGTTGGCCATTCCTTTGAATGCCAATCTCAAATGCCCGCTCCTCCGAGCGACTCTTTTCCCTACATCTCCATGCCCGTTTTCCCCCAAACGGTCGTGCGTGTGTTGATTGTCCTCAACGCAGCCCCGCTAGCTCCCCCACGTTTGCATGCTAAGTGTTTCTATGAGTGCTTATCCCGCTCTGATACCATCTGTCACGGCCTTAGCTGGTTTTGCCTAAGTCGTGCGGCACCCTTACATGTCCGTCCACAAAGGTCAGCCTCTTTGAAGCCTCCCAGGGTCCCTTAGGACCCACAAAAGAGAGAGCGGGATAGAGAAAATGCCTCACTCGGGATCCACAAGCAAACATCTCTAAAAACACTTCATAAACAATGCAAATTATAAACAGACTTTACAAGCTCTAAACAGTTGCACAACAAAGGGTAAAATGGTCCACTATAGATCGAAAATCTCTCACACGTGTCCACATGACACAAACTTTATTTACAAGCCTACAGTGGCTACCAACCTAACTAAAATGGGAGTATTAAGCCTTCGATCGTCCCTCTACATGCTGTACAAAGCATGAATATACCAAAAAACACGGACATACATAAGCATTACATCAAACATCCTATTTAGAAGTTTGTCCATGATAGTTCGTCGGATGTTCTGTCGGAACTGATCGAGAAGTCCTAGAGCTTGCCAAAGAAGCTCATCGAAACTCACTAAGAAGATCATCATGAAGTCCAGGAGCTTATCGGGAGTCCGTTGGAACATTATCGAGAGATCGTTGAAAGTTCGTCGGAAGCTCACCGGAAGAAACCTAGACTTAAGGACTTTGTTTAGCTTAGTAAATATCTTAAAATTCATATTTAGTACATAATTAAGATTAGAATTGGGCCAACCCAATTAGGGGATAGTTGGGCCAAGTTTGGGTTATGTTGGGCCAAGAGAAATGCCCAAACAGTAACAAAAAAGGTAAAACCATCATGGCATAATCTCCGAGACTGTGTCAGGTGGTGGTACTGCCAGTCTGGGTGACGATACTGCCTAGACTCAGTCTCCAAGATTGTCTAGGCAGGGGTACCGCCCAGTGTCAGGCTGCAAGCGGTGGTACCACCCGTACCTTGAAATTTCGGGGGTTTGAATTTTGGGCTCGAAATTTGAATCCATTTGGGGCCTATAAATACCCTAGCTATTCCTGCGTAGATTAGGAAGAAATATTGAGTAAAATCGTATGATTCTAAAGTTGTAAACCTTAGAAAGTTGAGTTCCCTCCTCCCAAAGCTTAGGGAGAGTTCTAAGGGAGATGTGAGAGGGATATCTTATAAAAGAGGGTTGTAAAAGATTGTCTCCTAAACCTACCTATGAAAAGGAAAAGAGGGGTGTAAAAAGGTAGTTGGTCTTCGCCCATTAGAAGACCGATAGTGGATGCCAGTGGCCTCGACGGAAGAGGAATCGGCAAAGTGGATGTAGGTCACGACGACCGGACCACTATAAAAATCTGGTTTGCATTTCTCTTGCATAATTTACTTTACTATAAACCACTTTACTTACTTTACATCCACTATACTCTTTCGTATGCTTTCAAAGTTAATACCTTTATAAAACAGTTTTTCGTCGGAAACAGATTTAATCGCAATGAAGTTTTGAACCGACATAATTTTTACCGCTACACTAATTCAACCCCCTCCTCCCCCCTCTTAGTGCCGACTATTTTCCTAACAATTGGTATTAAAGCCTCATGATTTCTCATTTGGTTTAACACCCAAAAGAAATGACTCTTTTCGGCTTTCAAGAGGGTTACTCTCTCATTCGTCCTCCCTTGTTCAATGGGACGAACTACATATATTGAAAAACTCGAATGAGAGTTTTCTTGCTTTCTTTGGATTTGAACTTATGCAATATTATCGAAAGTGGTTTTCGAAGGTCTTCTCTTCCAATGAATCATTGGAATGATTTGGAGAAGAAGACTTTTTCCTTAAATGCTAGAGTTGTGAACACTCTATTTTACGCTTTGGATAAAACCGAGTTTAATCGGGTTTCTACTTGCGAAACGGCTTTTGATATATGACACACTCTCAAAATCACACATGAAGGCACTAGCAAAGTTAAAGATTCAAAAATTAATTTTTTAATGCATGATTTTAAATTTTTTTGAATGAAACCAAGTGAAACCGTTGTTGACATGTACACCCGTTTTACAAATGTCATCAATGGTTTAAAAGCACTTGGTAGAAGTTTTTCGGATTTTGAACTTGTAAACAAGATTTTACATTCTCTTAATAAGAGTTGGGATTCAAAAGTAATGGATATTCAAGAATTAGAAAACTTGAACAATTTACCAATTGAAGAACTTATAGGGTCTTTGATGACCTATGAAATTACGTACAATACACGTAAAAAACTTGAGAACCACCTTCCAAAGAATATGAAGGATTTCGGACTCAGAACAATTGAAGACCACTCGAGGATAAACTCAAGTGATAGTGAACTTAAACTCCTCATGAAATTTTTAAAACAATAATCGAAAATTAAAAATAAACTTAAAAAGAAGAAGAAGGCGACTTTAGATGAATTGAGCTCATCCGAATATAAGAAGAAAATCAACAAAGGTGATATGGCAAACTGTGCCTTAAGGGCTTTCTACAATGAGGTAACCAAAACCCGTTTGCCTTATTTCGAAATTATATAATGCTTTTCATGAGTTATTTTAGTTTAGAAAAATTATTTTTCTTGAAAATTACATGTTTAATAATATAATGAAAATGCTAAAAAATTAGGATCATGGTTATCTTTCTAGCAATTTTGAAAATGATCATAAAAATTACATGTTTTATGATAAACGAATAAATATGTTAGACTTAAATCTAATGATAATTCTATGTATGATTTTAAGAAGCGTTAATGTGTATTATGTTGATTAATCATATTGCTTCTCAATTTTGATTGAAAATGATCTATGATTCATGAAATCATATTTGATTTGAAGTAATGATTTGATATCATGCTTAATGAGTTTATCTTTCGAAATTATGCATGATGATTTGAAGTAATAATGATTTTTGGATAATTTATGGATTATCGATCTTTGCCATTATGAAAGTTCTTTTTCGGCTTTAAATGTTGATGCATGTTTTTGTTTGGCATAAAAAGACAAATGCATACTTGTATGAAATCAAATCACTTAGATTAAAACAAAAAGGGGGAATGCATATTTTTCTTGAATATACCTCTAAAGCTTTTCGAGTTTTTAACAAGTGATTCTTAGTGATGAATCCATCTTATATAATCTCTTGAAAATAATCTTGATTTGATGATTTGAATTTAAATGAGTTTTATCTTGATTTTTTAAAATTTATAACTTGAGATTTCTTATGCACGAATCAAGATCTCCTATGTTTCTTTTATCCACTTATAAAAGAAGAGATTTATTGAAATAAATCATGTCTTATGACATTCATGAAAAATTGTGACATTATGCATGAATCGAGTTCTCATGAGAATCTATTTACATTGTCTTCATTGAATTTTCTTGAAAAGATATTGATAATTTTGATAATCTGAATTTGAATAATTTTTATCAAAATCATGATCTTGGTTTATTGGAATTACTTGAGATATTTTTTTTAATCAAGATCTCTTCTTTGTACTCCTATGATTTTTCTTGGTATTTTACTAAAGAAAAGATTTTCTATGTGAATCATAATATTTTATATGCATGAATTGAGGTCTTGTTCTCCTGCAAGATTAAATGAATTTTATCTATATCATGATCTCCTAAGAGTTCTTTTCGTTAATTTTTTAAGAGGAGATTTGTTAAAATGGATCATGGTTTCTCTTGATTTCTTGAATTTTAGATTTGATCTTTCATTTTTGATGATTGAAATAATGATCGAAATATTGATGATATGAATGCATGAAATACTCATGATATTGTTTTGATGCTCTAAAATGATATAAATTTACTAGCTTATGAGTATCATGTATGATATGATGATTGATTTATTTTTACTATTATGCATAGAGTAAGGATGATATGTAGAGTTTTAAAATTATGTATGTTGTAAATTGAAACTATAATGATGCACAAACATGTTGAAAAAATGATTAAAACATTAATATAATTATGAATGATGATTTGATATTATATATGCAATACTTTAACTTATGATAATGATGCATGCAATGATAAAATATTCATAATGAAAAATTATTTTGATATTCATAACTTGATTTTTCATCTTTGATTATTCATCCTTTGTCGTGATTTGAAAATTATTGTAAAGGAAAAAAGAGATACAAAATTGTATTCTTCCCTTCTTTTTGGACAATGACAATGACAATGGGGGAAAATTTTTACTAGCTTGCATACTTCAAGAAGAAGTAAAAAGTTTGCTCAACCCAAAAGATGTAAAAATTTTTGCCAATTTTCATATGTAAAATTTGCTAGCTCACAAATTGCAAGGAGAAAAACTTTCTATGAGCAAAGTTACTAACTTATTCAAAAATGATGCATGCAATACTTATGATTTTATTATAATGATATATTTGATGTTTTGTATATCATGTATGAGAATCATGATTAAAATTACATTGACTTGAATTAAATTTAAATTCAAGGTTTATCTCAATTATGACATATTGAAATAAGAATGATATTTTATTTTTATCATAATTTAAAAATTGATGAATTACACTATTGTTTTGTTATACCTCTCTTTTTGCCAATGACAAGGGGGGAGAAAGAATTTCTAACGTACACATCATAAAAAGAGGCAAACTTGTTAGCTTGCACAAGTCAAGAAGATGCAAAAACATTTAGCTTGCTCATCTCAAAAGAGAAGCAAAGATTGCTAACTTGCATATTTCAAGAACCAAAAGTTGCCTTCTTGAACATCTTAAATATTGCTAGCTTACATGATGTAAAACTCAAAATTTTTGCTAGCTTGCAATGATGATAAAACTTGAGATTTATTATCCAATGATTTGAACTTAGATGTCTAAAAACACTTGCTAATTGCACTTCTCTTTTTTATTGATGATAAAGGGGGAGAAGTATGATGTTATGCATAAGTTTATGATAATATGTTACTTGGATTTTTGAATCCAAGTATCTCTATAAATATGACATATTGATAGGGGGAGTTTGTTTAAACTCCGGGAGTCTATTTAAACTCCGGGAGTCTGTTTAAACTCCGTCATCAATTGGTTGTCATCGTCAAAAAGGGAGAGATTATTGAATCTCGAATTTTAAAGATAAAACCAATTAATAAGTGTTTATGAATTGATCTGCGTTTTGAGTGACGTAGGATGCTTCGATCAGGATGAGACAATTAAAGCAGGAAGAATCATGTTGGGCCAGTGGAACATGTCAAAAGATTAGACGTCTAGCCGGAGGATCGGATGACGTATCCACAGAATGCTTCGGGCCATGGATTCGGGCATCGGGCTAAGAAGAGCGGAAATTGCACCAAGGATATCAGAGTTGTAGAGGTCAACTGACCGATTGGGCAATAGGCCGCAAGAGGACAATGCGTCGAAGAATCGGGCGATGCGTCGATGGATCAATGACATGTTGGGCAACATAACTCATACTTAGTAATAATTATCTAGATCAAAGTATGTTTTTACATATGCAGGATTAACTACGATAGCAAGACATAAAGCAAAATGAAGTCCGAGAGTCAAGAACACGATTTCGTTGGGAGTTCATCGGAAGTCCAGTCGTTTATCGGAAGTTCTATCAGAATCGACCGAGATGTCCCAGAGCTTGCCAAAGAAGCTAATCAGAACTCGCCAAGAAGATCATCATGAAGTCCAGGAGCTTGTTAGGAGTCCGCTAGAACATTACCGAGAGATCGTCAGAAGTTCGCCGAAAGATCGCCGGAAGAAACCTAGACTTATGGACTTTGTTTAGCTTAGTAAATATCTTAAAATTCATAGTTAGCATATAATTGGGATTAGAATTGGGCCAACTCAATTAGGGGATAGTTGGGCCAAGTTTGGGCTGTGTTGGGCTAAGAGAAAGGCCCAAACAGTGACCAAACAAGTGAAACCATCATGGCACAATCTCTGAGACTGTATCAAACGGTGATACCACTAGTCTGATTGGTGGTACCACCTAGACTCAGTCTCCAAGACTATCTGGGCGGTGGTACCGCCCGTACCCTGAAATTTCAGGGATTTGAATTTTGGGCTCCAAATTTGAATCCATTTGGGGCCTATAAATACCCCAGCTAGATTAGGAAGAAATATTGAATAAAACCTTATGATTATAAAGTTGTAAACCTTAGAAAGTTAAGTTCTCTCCATCCAAAGCTTAGAGAGAGTTCCGAGGGAGGTGCGAGAGGGATACATTGTAAAAGAGGGTTGTAAGGTTGTCTTCTAAACCTATGAAAATGAGAAGAGGGGTGTAAAAGGGTAGTTAGTCTTTGCAAAAGAAAACCGATAGTGGATGCTGGTCGCCTCAACGGAAGAAGAATCGGCAAAGTGGTCACGACGATCGAATCACTATAAAAATCTGGTTTGTGTTTCTCTTATGCAATTTACTTTATTGCAAATCACTTTAGAAACGGATTTAATCGTAACGAAGTACCGACGTAATTTTTACCACTATACTAATTCATTCCCCCCTCCCCCCCCTAACATATTGAAAATTTATTGGCTTTGCACCCTCACTCTTAGGGTGAGATTTAACTTTGAGGATAAGGATGGTGAGTATCTAGAAATCATAGAAAAGCAACAATAGAAGAGAATAAAGGAGATAATTTATTGGCTTTGCACCCATATCTTTAACCTTCAAGAATCATCTAATTTTATTTATTGAGGGTAAACTCAAGACACTAAGAAACCAAAATTCTATTTAATAATCCAAACAAGCGTATCCCAAATAAACAAAACTTGAATGCTAATTGGGGTCTGCCGCATGCGGTGTTCGGCATGATTGATTGACTTTCATGCCGGCGGTGTCCGGCCGTCCTCGGCGTCAGGTCCCACCTCTCCTGCACGAAGCCTTCGCAGGTCGTCTCTGGGATCGTGGCGCTCGTCTCTCGCGCATGCAACGTCGAGCAGCTCCTCGTAGCGCTCCTTGCACTGAGCCGGCGTTCGACCCACCTCAGCCGCAACCGCTCTCCAATCAACAAGCGCCTGCAGCCTGGCGAGATCCACCAGCCTCTCCTCCTCTTCCCTGCGCCACTCCATCTGCGAGAGCAAGTCGCGACAAGTCAGCTGTAATAGGAATTAGGTGAGTCGAGAGCTTTACGTGCATCCGCGCGCACCTCGTTCGCGAGAGGAGGATGGTGCAGCCAGTGCAGTCGTTGCGATCCGTGCGACGGGTGCAGGCGAAGGGAAGGGATCGCGCGTCGGGTGTTGGACCAAAAGCTTCCCTTCCGGATCATCTCTTGCTCTTCTTGCTTCCTCCTCAACGCGTTCCTTCTTCCTCCTCCTCCGGATCGATGCTGCAGAGGCTCCTCAATAAAGACGAGAGGGGAGATGGTGTTGCTCAATTCGACTAGGACTTCTTCCGAGAAGGAAGAGAGGTATAAGTCGGATTCCAGTTGCTTTTAGCTGCTTAATTTAGCTTAATCTCATCTTATTTATAATATGGGGGATAGAATTACTATAAAAGTTACAAATTGGGAGATACGGGATTTCAACACTAATTAAAATCCTTCACGTAATTAATATTAACATATTAAATTAAAATAATATCTCAAGTAAATCATATAGTGAGATGATTAATAATAACATATATGAAAGTCTTTCGAGTTTTGGAAGGATCTATGTGTGATTATGCTACTATTCACTTATATATGTGATGAATTTGGATTACTTTCATTTTATTATTACATTTATCGTATAATTAGTTTTAAAAGGTTAAATTAGATAAGATTTAGGTATCAAATATGTTTGTAGTTGGGCGAATTGCCTATAATAACCTCTCTTTTTATCATTTTGCCATAGAGTACCCCTCTTTTGTTTTTTTTCTTTTTTCCTATATAACATCCCTATTTTTTTTTTTTTGCCTCCGACAAAATGCCGTCAATAATTCTTTTATCTTTTTTTTTCTTTTACGTCCCTATTGAACCCAATACAAATGAACCAATACATTGGACTAGTTTAAGCGAGCATTAGACTGATCCAAAATAAACAAAAATTAATATATAATTTATTTATTTACCAAAAATAAAATAAAAATTAACATTAAAAATATTATATTATAAAAAATTTATTACAATAGATATAATATTATATTATTTAAGGGCAAACTTATTATAAAAGTTTTTTATTTTGTGAAATTTTCAATTAGAGATTCCTTTTCCAAAAATTCTCACAAAGGGCCCTAAAATTTTAAAATGATAAAACTAAGGTCAATCTATTTTTGTCTTTTCTTGTTTAAAAAAAGAAATTCTCTCTCTCTCCCTCATGTAAGTTAAACCAAATCACTCAATTAAATTGATTAAACTAATCCAAGACCTGATTGATTACGGGATTCGATTTCAAGCCCTTATGATAAACTATCAAAATCTTTATCAACTAAGTTTGCACTTTTCATAATATGTACATATTTATCAACTAAGTCAGTTTGCACCTTTTAAAATATGTTAGTTAAAGTTTTGAATCCCCAACCATTGATAAGAGGGTTTGTTACATGACTACTTGCCAACAATTAATTTTTAAAGTATAAAATATGTTAATGATTTCAAATCCTTGGCAAGAGAATATGGTATACCACCACCAATTTAGTATTTAAGATAAAAAAAAAATATGTCAGATGAGATTTTAAACCATCAATCTTTAGTAAGTTAATTTGGTACATCATCACCAAACCAATATCTAAGATGAAAAAATATATCGGATGAAACTTCCGACCCTCAATTTTAAGTAAATTAGTTTGGTATACTACCCCCAAACCAATGCTTAAGGTGATAAAAATATATTAGTGGAGGTTTCAAACCTTCAATAATATTAAATAATTTTTTGATATATATCAATTTATAATATAAAAATAAAATATATTTTAAATTATAAAAAATAAAAAATAAAAAAATGATAAAGTAAAAAAATAATTTAATAATAATATTTATGTATTTTAACGATAAAAATAAAATGTAAATTTTTTTAGCAGTTTAAAAATATTTAAAATAAATTTAAAAGATCTATATGACCATTATTTTTATCCTTAAAATAGTTATTTTACAGATTTTGACCCTAAAAAAATTGTTTAAAAATACCAAAAATATCGTTTAATTTCTCAAAAATTATATAATTTTTATCCACTGTGGACCAATTCAAAAGTTTGCTGAAATTTTAGGCTTGTTTTGATTAGAGTTAGACTAATTTATACTATTTTTAAATAGTCCAAAGAAATTGTAACCTAGTATTTGATTTTTAATAACATTTTATAAATACCTTACAAACCAATTAATAAGTCCAAATGTTAAAAAAATTCATAGAAGTATCAAATTTATGAAATTTAGCCGAAATTAAAAAAAATCAACCCACTAGCACGCTAAATTAACAAGACAATTATTATTTAAATTTTCAAAAATAAAAAATAAAAAATTTTCAAAAATCTTCTAAGATCAACTAGACATATTTTTTATGTTTTGACTTAGAATCCATAAAATAATACTTTCATCTGATATTGATTGAAAAATAAGCATCCATGCATTTTTATTAAAAAAATAGTTTTTATTTCTGTTCTCCGGAGAGTAACTCAGAATCTCTATTATCTATTACATTTCTAAAACCATACAAGATTATTATTTTTAAATCTTTCAATTTGAGAAAAAAAATTATCATAATTTTTATCTCTGGTAATTTTTTCATTCAATATAGGTTAATAACAAGATCCAAAATAAACTATAAAAGTTATCATTCATACCTTCAATTTTCTCTTTTAATGTGATCAAACTTTCAATCTATTAATCTTTATATATCAATTAATTGATATTGTAGTGATCTCTTCTGTCAATCATCTTTCTCAATCTATTGTTTTTTTTTTTTTTTTGGTATTTTCTCTTATCTAATGGTTGTCACAATCAAATCTGCTTGTCAATGAATGCTGTTCTACAATTTTCTGTCTCTATACTTTCCCTATTCTTAGATTTTTCTCACCATAGATACTCTCTCCTTAGAATTTTTCTCCATAGATTATCTCCTTGTATTCTCTCTATTATTTTTTTCCTTTTTATAGCATTGTTTCTACCTCTATAACTTTGTTTCTCTCTCTAAGAGTTTTATTTTCTCTCTATAACACTATTTCTCTCTTTAAACGATCATATTATTATTTTCTCTCTATAAAGTTATTTCTTTCTCTAAACAATATTGTTTCTCGTCAATTAATTATTCTCTCTAAAGTAAATCATATAGTCTGACTGATTGAGATGATTAATAATAACATATATGAAAGTATTTTAAGTTTGGAAGGGATATGTGTAATTATGCTACACTACTCCCTTCTATTATTATATGTGATTAATTTGGATTAGTTTCATTTTATTATAGGTACCAAATAAATATATTTGTGGTTGGGCGTATTGACTAGAATAACCTCTCTTGTTTCTTGTTTTAGCTCCCATGATTGAGAGGAATAAAAAAATAGAAATATGAAAATTGTTATTTACTTATTTATTTTATAAGTATAGACACCAAAATCAATAATAAGAGAAAAGTAATTAAGATTGTTGATGGAAGGATCCATGATTCTAGATGATACAAATTATTTCTCTCTCTCTCTCTCTCTCTCTTAAACTCAGTTTTCACGATTCTGCTCTCTCTTTACCTTTTATATTTTTTTTTCTTTCGAGGAAAGAAAAATCATTTATATGATGTAAAAATCAAAATTTATAAAAAATAATATGTAAAAAAAAAAAGATTTTAATGTTGATCGTGGTTACGTGAAAGAAAATAGATCTAATCATAATTTAACTTAATCTTTTGATGTAAGAGATATTTAAAAAATATTTATATATGAATAAAAATTTAAAAAGTTGAGAGTTCAAAATCTTATCAATATATTCTTTACATCTTAAAAAGGTTAGTTCGACGATGGTGTACTAGACTTATATATTAAAGATCGAAGATTTAAGGTCTCATTAAACATTTTTTTATTATCCAAGATGGTTTGAAATCTTATCCGATATATTTGAAGGTATCTTAATGGTTAAAACTTTACAGTTTAATATTAGACTTATTATAATATTATTTATTAATCAAACTCATTAAGAGAACTGATTTATTAATACGATACATGGAAAACTAAGACTTAAACCCAAGTTAATAGTACCTGAGTTATGCAACCTTATAAAAAATAACTCAATTTTCCTTCTCTATCAAATTAAATTGGGGTGCCAGCCGTTCATAAATGACTTAGGTAAGCAATATATTAAATTTAGAATTGATTTATCACACTATTAAAATATTTGTATCAATAAATGGTTCTTTTTCCCATGTAAACAAATCTATGAACGTCAATGCATTTATCCCCTTAAAAATAATTATTCATCCCAAATATACTAATGGATTAGATTGAGTTAAGCTGATAATAATTAGAGAAAACGAAGGATTGCATGCACATAATTTTTTCATGTCTAATATGTTAAGTAAAAAGCCGTTTTTGGTGTTGGACATAAAGGAGAAAACATAATTTGTCGAGGGCATTTATGACATTCAATTTTCATTTTTATTACCAAATCACCCGCTTCCCGCATAAATAGCGCGCCTGCCTTCCCCTCTCCAGCCTCCTTCCGCGGACGAAGAAGTACGAGAGAAGAAAGAGGAAGAGGAAGACATGGCGACTCTTTGTGGATATCAAGGTCCTTTTCCTTCCCTGCTTTCCGGCATCCTTCATCCGTTCTTTTCAGCGTTTGTTTATGGATCTTTGATGTAAAGATTCATCTCTTCTTCCTCATCGATCATCTCAATCACTTTGGTCCATAGCCTATTTAGTCTCTCTCCGGTCTGATCTCCTCCATGTTCGTTGATCTTTGAGTTCTGCCTTTCTCTGATGTAGATCTGTGATCTTACGTATCTCTTTTGTGACATCTTATATCCGTGCAACTTTAGAACTTGTTCTTCGTTTCATATGGGTCTATCAGATCGGGAAGAATGGGGCTTAGTCTCGCGAAGCTATTCAGCCGCCTCTTTGCGAAGAAGGAGATGCGGATCCTGATGGTGGGGCTTGATGCCGCCGGTAAGACGACCATCTTATACAAGCTCAAGCTCGGGGAGATCGTCACCACCATACCCACCATCGGTGAGAATTATTTGCTTTCATCGTTTGGTACGTCTTATAGTCCCATATCAAGAAAATCAGACTTGTTATCTCCTATTGGAACTATAAATAAGGGTGTGGGCTTTGAAGTCAGATGCACCACAAGAAAACCTAATTATCTGCTTTAGGCTTTTCTTGTTTAGTATTTTCGGGTGTTTATGACCTAGGAACATCTTCCTAAGGCATTTGTAATAGTCTCTTTTATAGTAGTGATTTGCTCATCTTTCGTTCGTGGATGTAGGTCAAGGTTAATTGACTGAACCACGTAAATCTGGTGTTATTATCGCTTTTATCTTTTCGTTTTATTATTTTTGTTGGGTTGTCAAAATTACCCTTTGGTAAATTTCCTAGGGCTAGCTCTAACAAACTGGTATCAGAGCTTGGTTTCGGGATCTTTTGGCAACAATGACAATAACAAAGATCGTTGTCGAGAAATTCGACAGAAATGTCAACTTCGGTACGTGGCAACTCAAGATGGAGGCCATTCTGATTCAAGACGGAGTTGATTTGACATTATTAGAACATTCCAGATGGTACGTCAAATGAAGATCTTGCGGGTATGGATAAGAAGGCCGATCCAGCATTATTCTAAATCTCTCTGACGAGGTTTTACGTAATGTAGCTACGGAAACTACGGCTAAGAGCATCTGGGACAAGCTTAAAGCCTTGTATATGAAGAGGACAGTAGAGAATCGTCTCTACTTAAAGCAGAGTTTGTATATGCTTCGGATGATTGAAGATACATCTATAGTCTCACATCTTGATAAATTTGATTCTTTGATTATAGATTTAGAGAATATAGATGCAAAAATTGATGATGAGGATAAAGCCCTATTACTTTTGTGTTCTTTTCCCCAATCTTTTAAGCATTTCCGTGATACTATGATTTATGGAAAAGAAACAATTTCGTATCAGGAAATTAAATCTGTACTAAAATCTAAGGTGCAGATAGACAAAGATATCACTGGGGAAAGTAGAGAGAATCAGGCTGAGGGTTTGGTTGTTAGGGGTAGAATGGATAAAAGAGAATTTGACTAGATCTAAATCCAGATGTAAATTCAGACATAAAAATTTGGAATACAGATATTGTTATAAAATAGAGCACATTAAGGTTGATTGCTTTAAATTAAAAAATAAATTAAAACAAAAGGAAAAAATTATTGAGAAAACTATTGAGTCTGCTAAAGCTAGTGTAGTAGCTGATGAGAATGATGGAAATATTTTCTTTGCTATTGATGACAGGACGAGGTCTAAAAATGAATGGATTTTAGATTCAGGTTGTTCTTATCACATGTGTCCTAATAAAGATTTATTTTCCACATATGAATCTTGTAATAGTGGAATTGTTTTGATGGGTAATAGTGCAGCATGTGATGTTGTTGGTAGAGGAACAATCCGAATTAAAATGTATGATGGTATTGTGATGACGCTCACTAATGTTAGACATATTCCTGATTTAAAAATGAATCTCATCTCTTTAGGCACCCTAGAGGCTCTTGGGTGTAAATACGCTGAAGGTGGAGTTATGAAAGTTTCTAGAAGTGCTCTTGTTATGAAAGCTTGTAGGTCTGGTAGCTTATATATTTTGCAGGGAACTACTGTCACAGGCTTAGTTGTAGTCTCGTCATCATCATTGTCTGATTCTGACATCATCAAATTATGGCATATGCGTTTGAGTCATATGAGTGAAAAATGTTTGAGCATATTGAGCAAAAGAGGTCTACTTTACGGACAGAGTACTGGGCCACTGGATTTTTGTGAACACCACATTTTTGGAAAGCAGAAAAGAGTCAGCTTCAATTCTATAGCAGTTCACAAAACGAAAGGTACTCTTAACCATATTCATTCAGACCTTTGGGGTCCAGCTCATGTTCAGTCTAAGAGTGGTGCCAGGTATATGTTGACTTTCATTGATAATTATTCCAGGAAAGTTTGAGTTTATTTTTTTAAGCATAAAAATGATGTTTTTCTAACCTTTAAACAATGGAAGGCTTTGATTGAGAAGCAAACAGGTAAACAAATTAAGCGGCTTCGAACAGATAATGGCATGGAATTTTGTGAAAGTGACTTTGAGGAATTCTATAAAAATGAAGGAATCATTCGGTATCGCATTGTTAGGATGACGCCTCAGCAAAATGGTGTGGCCGAACGTATGAACAGAATACTCTTGGAGAGAGCAAGGTGTATGATCTCAAATGCAGGGTTGACAAAGGACTTTTGGGCAGAGGCGATTAATATGGCCTGTTACGTTGTCAACCGTACTCCTTCTGCAGCACTTAACTTTAAAACTCCGGAGGAAGTTTGGTCAGGTACTCCTGCTGATTACTCTGATTTAAAAATTTTTGGGTGTCCAGCATTCATGCATATAAATGAAGAAAAATTAGAGCCTCGAGCGAAAAAGTGTATTTTCCTTGGGTATGCTTCTGGGGTGAAAGGATACAGATTATGGTGTTCTGATCCCAAATCCCCAAAATTTATAATCAGTAGAGATATTATTTTTGATGAATTGTCTATGTTATCTTCTAAAGAAGAATCTACTAGTTATACAAATGATAGTGCGCAGAAGCAGGTGGAGCTTGAGATTGGTAGTTCAGATTCTTTTAAGTTGAACTCTTATACTCAAAGAATACTAGTAGATGGTCCTAAGTCTACTAACAAAGTTGATCCAGAGGAAGATCAATATTTCATAGCCAAGGATAGATCACGGAGAAATATTCGACCACCATAAAGATATGCAAATTTGGTTGCATATGCTTTGTTTGTTGCAAAAGAAACAAGTGAAGTTGATGAGCCTACTTCCTACTCAGATGTAGTTTCTTATGATAATTCCGCTAAGTGGTTGATTGCGATGAATGAAAAAATAGAATCTCTCCATCAGAATAGAACTTGGGATCTTGTGAAGCCGTCTTCGGGCAAGAAAATTGTTGGATTCAAATAAGATACTATTGCTGAGGGAAAGGTCCTTGTTCCGAAAATTCATACGAAGGACAATCCAGTTGATATGCTTACGAAGCCTCTTCCAGTTTACAAGTTCAAACAGTGCTTGAACTTGGTTAGTGTTCATTGTTGGTGATTGCCCGTTGGGGCTTTTATGAAGAAGGTAGAGCAAGTTTTGTTGGGACATGCCAAGGTGGAGATTTGTTAATTTGGCAAGTCCCATAGTCCCATATCGGGAAAATCAGACTTGTTATCTCCTATTAGAACTATAAATAAGGGTCTGGGCTTTGAAGTCAGATGCACCACAAGATGCACTACAAGAAAATCTAATTGTTTGCTTTAGGCTTTTCTTGTTTAGTATTTTCGGGTGTTTTATGGCCTAGGAATATCTTCCTAAGGCATTTGTAATAGTCTCTTTTATAGTAGTGATTTGCTCCTCTTTTGTTCGTGGATGTAGGTCAAGATTAATTGACTGAACCACGTAAATCTGATGTTCTTGTCACTTTTATCTTTTCACTTTATTGTCTTTGTTGGGTTGCCAAAATTATCCTTTGGTAAATTTTCTGGGGCTAGCTCTAACAATTCCTCTTTCATCTAAATTTATTGTTTGTTTTCCCCTGTATTAGTCGGTCTCATATCACTCATCATCTTCATCTTTTCTGTTTATAGTCAGTAGTTTTGTTGGCAACTCTTTAATTGTGGTGCTTTTTTTTTTGCTTTAACACATGATATCATATCTCTATCTTTAAAAGCTAGAAAGAGAATTATAATGTCTATTGCTCTGTTTGCCATGATTTGATCCTGATTCTAGTCTCTATTATTAACATGGTATTGCATTACCTCATACCACATTTCCTCGTTAAGCTCTCTTCCAATTGTTCCTGCTAGATGCTCTTCTGATTAAGATTCAGGATAAAGAAGGGGTATACATCGTACTTATTTCATGAAGTTCCCAAAAATATAAAGTATACAAAGAATTAATGTATACAATTTTATGTTAGAGTTAGTCCTAGAAAATTTACCAAAGGATAATTTTGGCAACCCAACAAAGATAATAAAGTGGAAGAATAAAAGAAGCGACAAGAACACTAGATTTACGTGGTTCGGTCAATTGACCTACATCCACGGATAAAAGAGGAACAAATCACTACTATAAAAGAGGGACTATTACAAATGCCTTAGGAAGATATTTCTATGTCATAAAACATTGAAAATTACTGAACAAGAAAAGCCTAAAGCAGACAATTAGATTTTCTTGTGGTACATCTGACTTTAAAGCTCAGACCCTTATTTATAGTTCCAATAAGAGATAACAAGCATGATTTTCCCGATGTGGGACTATGGGACTTGCCAAACTAATAAATCTCCACCTTAGCATGTCCCAACAAAACTTGCTCCACCTTCTTCATAAAAGCCCCAATGGGCAATCACCAACAATAAACACCAACCAAGTACAAGCACTGCTTGAACTTGTAAACTGGAAGAGGCTTCGTAAGCATATCAGCTGGATTGTCCTTCGTATGAATTTTTTGAATAAGGACCTTTCCCTTAGTAATGATATCCCGAATAAAATGAAACTTTACATCAATGTGTTTCGTCCTCTCATGATACATTTGGTCTTTAGTCAAATGAATAGCACTTTGACTATCACAATAAATTGTAGTAACACCTTGATGCAGACATAATTCGCTAAATAAACCTCTTAACTATAAAACTTCTTTGATCGCCTCTGTCACTACCATATATTCTGCTTCTATAGTAGATAAAGCCACGACAGGTTGTAAGGAAGCTTTCCAACTAACTGCACAACCGCTAATGTAAAAAACATAACCTGTCAAAGATCTTCGTTTATCAAGATCCGCAGCATAATCAGAGTCGACAAAACCAACCAAAGTGTCACGATTTTTCCCAAACTCCAAACAAGCATCTGAAGTCCCTTGCAAGTATCTGTGAATCCACTTCACAGCCTGCCAATGTATTTTACCCGGGCGAGATATATATCTATTAACCACACTGACTGCTTGTGAAATATCTAGACGAGTACAAACCATTGCATACATAATACTACCGATGACACTAGAATATACAACTTTCACCATATATTCTTTCTCTTCAACTGATTGTGGTGACTGAGCAACAGATAGCCGAAAATGGCTAGTAAGAGGAGTACTAATTGGCTTAGCATTTTTCATGTCAAACCTCTCTAAGACTTTCTTGAGGTAATTTTTCTGAGTCAGAAATAATTTTTCAACTCCTCGATCTCTTTTGATCTCCATGCCAAGAATTTTCTTAGCTGCTCCCAAATCTTTTATTTCAAATTCACTACTTAGTTACATTTTTAAAGTGTGAATTTCTGATAAATTCTTAGCTGCAATAAATATGTCATCAACATAAAGCAACAAATACACAAAAGAGCTATCAGTTAACTTCCGAAAGTAGACACAACTATCATACATACTCCTTATGTAACCATGACCTAACATAAAAGAATTAAACCTCTTATATCACTGTCTTGGAGACTACTTTAATCCATACAAGGATTTCTTTAATAAGCAAACATGGTCTTCCTTACCATCAACTTCAAATCCATGAGGTTGCTCCATATAAATTTGTTTTTTCAAGTTCACCATGTAAGAAAGTTGTCTTAACATCAAGTTGCTCCAATTCCAACTCATACATGGCAACTAAAGTAAGCAAAACACGAATAGAGCTATGTTTAATAACAAGTGAAAATACGTCATTCAAATCAACACCATGTACTTGACTATAGTCCTTTGCAACCAATCGTGCTTTGTACCTTGCATCTTCAACCCCTGGAATACCTTCCTTCTTTTTGAAGACCCATTTGTATCCAACAATTTTCTTACCCGAAGGCGGCTTCACAAGATCCTAAGTTCTATTCTGATGGAGAGATTCAATTTCTTCATTCATCACAATCAACCACTTAGCGGAATTATTACAAGAAACTGCATCTGAATAGGAAGTAGGCTCACCAACTTTACTTGTTTCTTCTGCAACAGACAAAGCATATGCAACCAAATTTGTATATCTTTGTGGTGGTCGAATATCTCTCCGTGGTCTATCCTTGGCTATGGAATATTGCTCTTCTTCTGGATCATCTGTGTTAGTAGACTCGGGACCATCTATTGGTATTCTTTGAGTAGAAGAGTTCGACTTAAAAGAATTAGAACTACCAATCTCAAGCTCCACTTGCTTCTGCGCACTATTATTTGTACAACTAGTAGATTCTTCTTTAGAAGATAATATAGATAATTCATCAAAAATAACATCTCTACTGATTATAAATTTTGGGGATTTGGGAGCAGAACACAATAATCTGTAACCTTTCACCCCAGAAGCATACCTAAGGAAAATAGATTTTTTAGCTTGAGGCTCTAGTTTTCCTTCATTTATATGCATGTATACTGAACACCCAAAAATTTTTAAATCAGAGTAATCAGCAGGAGTACCAACCAAACTTCCTCCGGAGTTTTAAAGTTAAGTGCCGCAGAAGGAGCGCGGTTGACAACGTAACATGCCATATTAATTGCCTCTGCCCAAAAGTCCTTTGTCAACCCTGTATTTAAGATCATACACCTTGCTCTCTCCAAGAGTATTCTGTTCATACGGTTGGCCACACCATTTTGCTGAGGCGTCATCCTAATAGTACGATGCCGAATGATTCCTTCATTTTTGAGAATTCATCAAAGTCACATTCACAAAATTCCATGCCATTATCTGTTCGAAGCTGCTTGTTCGAAGCTGCTTAATATGTTTACATGTTTGCTTCTCAATCAAAGCCTTCCATTATTTAAAGGTTAGAAAAACATCATTTTTATGCTTCAGAAAATAAACCCAAACTTTTCTAGAATAATCATCAATGAAAGTCAACATATACGTGGCACCACCCTTAGATTGAACATGAGCTGGACCCCAAAGGTTTGAATGAATATAGTCAAGAGTACCTTTCGTTTTGTGAACTACCGGAGAATTGAAGCTGACTCTTTTCTGCTTTCCAAAAATGCAGTATTCACAAAAATCCAGTGACCCTGTTCTCTTTCCGCAAAGTAGACCCCTTTTGCTCAATATGCTCAAACCTTTTTTACTCATGACCCAAACGCATATGCCATAATTTGACGATGTCAGAATCAGACAATGATGATGATGAGACTGCAACTAAGCTTGTGACAGTAGTTCCCTGCAAAATATATAAGTTATCAGACCTACAAGCTTTCATAACAATAAGAGCACTTCTAGAAACTTTCATAACTCCACCTTCAGTTGTGTATTTACACCCAAGGGCCTCTAGGGTGCCTAAAGAGATGAGATTCTTTTTTAAATCAGGAACATGTCTAACATTAGTGAGCGTCCTCATAATACCATCATGTATTTTAATTCGGATTGTTCCTCTACCAATAACATCACATGCTGCATTATTACCCATCAAAATAATTCCACCATTACAAGATTCATACGTGGAAAACAAATCTCTATTAGGACACATGTGATAAGAACAAACAGAATCTAAAATCCAATCATTTTTAGACCTCATCCTATCATCAATAGCAGAGAAAATATTTCCAACATTCTCATCAATTGCTACACTAGCTTTAGCAGATTCAATAGTTTTCTCAACAATTTTTTCCTTTTACTTTAATTTATTTTTTAATTTAAAGCAATCAGCCTTAATGTGCCCCATTTTATGACAATATCTGCATTCCAAATTTCTGTCTGTATTTAGATCTACTACTGTCAAATTCTCTTTTATCCATTCTCCCCCTAACAACCAGACCTTCAGCCTGATTCTCTCTACTTTCTCCAGTGATATCCTTGTCTATTTGCTCCTTAGATTTTAGTGCAGATTTAATTTCCTAATACGAAATTATTTCTTTTTCATAAATCATAATATCACGAAAATGCTTAAAAGATTGGGGAAGAGAACACAAAAGTAACATGGTCTTATCCTCATCATCAATTTTTGTATCTATATTTTCCAAATCCATAACCAAGGAATCAAATTTATCAAGATGTGAGAGTATAGATGTACCTTCAGTCATCCGAAGCATATACAAACTCTGCTTTAAGTAAAGACGATTCTCTACGGTTCTCTTCATATACAAGGCTTTAAGCTTGTCCCACATGCTCTTAGCCGTAGTCTCCGTAGGTACCTCCCGTAAAACCTCATCAGAGAGATTTAGAATAATGTTAGATCGGGCTTTCTTATCCATACCCGCAAGATCTTCCTTTGACGTACCATCCGGAATATTCTCAGCTCCCTGTAGTGTCAAATCAACTCCGTCTTGAATCAGAATGACTTCCATCTTGAGTTGCCACATGCTGAAGTTGATATTTCTGTCGAATTTCTCGACAACACTCTTTGTTATTATCATCATTGCCAAAAGATCCCAAAACCAGGCTCTGATACCAGTTTGTTAGAGCTAGCCCCAGGAAATTTACCAAAGGGTAATTTTGGTAACCCAACAAAGACAATAAAGCGGAAGAATAAAAGAAGCGACAAGAACACTAGATTTACATGGCTCGGTCAATTGACCTACATCCACGGACGAAAGAGGAGCAAATCACTACTATAAAAGAGAGACTATTACAAATGCCTTAGGAAGATGTTCCTAGGCCATAAAACACCGAAAATTACTGAATAAGAAAAGCCTAAAGCAGACAATTAGATTTTCTTATGGTGCATCTGACTTCAAAGCCCAGACCCTTATTTATAGTTCCAATAGGAGATAACAAGCCTGATTTTCCCGATGTGGGACTATGGGATTTGCCAAACTAATATTTTATTTGTTAGATTGTGTGATTTTTATAATTTGATAAGATATATATATAATATAACTAATTAGATTCTAATGATATATATTGATTAATAGAAAAGAAATTCACTTAAAGTAGGATTCCTTAGTAGATAATTTTGATGGGAGTAACTCTTCTAATTACTTATTCTAGACCTCTGCTCTTGCCTATAAATAGACATGACCTAAAGGCACTGAACAAAAAAAAAAAAAAAAAGAAGAGAAGGATCTAGTTCTAATTCTCTTACAGATTCACAATGATCTTGGATCTAAAGACGGTACCCTTACATATCATAACAAAGATCTCTTTTTCAGATGACATCAAAAGGTACGTATCGTAAAACTAGATCTAATTATATTTGATTTTAATCCTAGCATAAAAAAATATTTTCATATTTAATTTAGCATATTACATATTTTATGCTTACAATTGGTATCAGAGCTAGGTTCTTGAGATCAAATTTGTGCGCGGGTAGACCACGCATAAACGACGGCCGGGCACGGGTAGGCCACGCCTAGGCAGTGATCACACGATGGCAGCAGCCACGACCAGCCGTGCGTAGGCGTCAGCAATCGCATAGGCAGCAGCCACACGCGCGGGCAACCGCACCCAAGTGGTGGCCACGCACGGGCAGTCAGTCATGCCCAAACAGCAGCCACGCGCATGCAGGAACCACCGCAGCAGCCACGCATGGGCTGGAACCACCACAGTAGTTGCGCGTGGGCAAAGGTACTACCACGGTGGCAACGGCCACACGCGGGCAGGAATCGCCGCAACGGTTGCGCGCGGGCAGAGGCATCCCCTCGACGGTAGTGGCTGCGCGCGGGTAGCGGCAGCGCCACACGCGCAGGTAATAAGGTTTTGGCAAATATTACAATTTTACCCTAGGGTTTCCCTTTGATTAAATTATAGTTTTGCCCTTTTGTATTTTATTGATATATTTTAATTCTTTTGATAATTCTGCCCTTTACAAATCTCATAATTCTAGTTTATATCTTGCCAAATATTTATAGCTTTACCCTTATAAAATTGAGAATTCTAATTTATATTTTCAACTATAAAATTGATAAATATGATTTATTATAATTATGATTGAATTTAATCATAATTATATTTTGATTATTTGATTAGATTTAATTTTGATTAAAAAATATAAATTATGGTTTACTTTTATAGTTTTCTCAAATGAATTATTGATTATATTTTTATATATGATAAATATAATCTAATTATGAAATAATATTCATTTGGTTATTCACATGTATATATTTGAAATTATAAAATAATATTTTTCTTTCACAAGAAGACATGATTTATATGTTATCATGATTATCATATGAGTTTTCTTTTGCTAATTAATATTCAATAATTATTATGATTGTTATTTTAATATTGAACTGCTTAGCATAAATTAAATTAAAGAAATTTAATGAATATTATTTGTAACTCATCTCTTAAGTTTTATTTGACTTGTAGCTACCAAAATGGCTTGAGATGATAAACTTTTATGACGTGAATTACAATAAAAGCTTTGTCATTATAGGACATTTTAAATTATATTTTAAATTATTATATTAGTTTTGTAGCCATCAAAGTGATCTAGATTAATAACTTATAAAATAATATTAAGGAATTAGTTCTAAATGATATTAAGGAAATAATATTCATAATGACACACATAATTATGAGATTTAGGTAATCCAAAGGAGAATCCACTTCAAATAATTATGTTATAAGGTAGGATGATACCGTTTTGGATATCCTTGCAGTTTAGGATTGTATACCCAAATGTAACAATACTATTCCACAATGATGGTATCAGTCCTACATAAATGATCTTGAGTGAACACTAGATATGTTAATATTTCACTCAAAGGTGTAATATAGATGATATCAATAGTTCCTCAAATTTTTAAAAAACTTAAAGCATTAATATTATTTTATATTTTTATAGTGGTACTTCCATCCATACATTCATATGTTTCTAGTATTCATGTACTCTTTGGATCAAATTATTTAGAATGGTTGAAGCATGTGCACTCCACACTAGGCATATTAAATCTTAATTTAGCATTGCTTGTTGAAAAGCCTACAGACTTGACTGGTAAAAGTATTATAGAACAAGTTAATAAAATGAAGGCTTGGGAAAGATCTGATAGGCTTAGTTTAATGTTCATAAGAATGACGATTGCAAATAATATAAAGACCTCATTACCGATTGTAACTAGTGCACAGAAATATTTAAATATTATTGAAGATAAATTTAAATCTGTTGATAAGTCATTTGCTGGCATACTAATGAAAGAACTGACTATTGCTCAGTATGATGGCACTCGAGGAATTCATGATCACATCCTTACAAAATTTAAAGCATTAGGTATGAATGTTGATGAGTCTTTCCTCGTGCAATTCATTCTTAATTCCCTTCCTTCTCAGTTTGGCTCATTCAAGATTCACTATAATTAATTAATATGTGTGTTCAGGAAGAATTGAGAGTAAAGTAAGAAAGTTCATATAATATCATGACTACTACTTAAGGAGTTGGTAACAAGAAAAAAAATTAAAGCATCATCCATCAAAGAAATTTGTCGGATTTGGAAATGTTAAACAAACTAATGAAAAGAAAACATTTATAGTAAAGTGCTTTATTTGTGACAAGAAAGGACATGTGAAAAAAGACTGCATTAAATATAAGACTTGGTTCGAAAAGAAATGTATTAACTCGACCTTTATATGTTTCGAATCAAACATTACAGAAGTTCCTTCTAATACTTGGTGGATTGATTCTGATGCTTCAACACATGTTACCAATAATATGTAGGGATTTCTTTCAATCCGAAAACTAAAAGAATATAAGAGATTCATCATGATAGAAAATTGTCTTAAAGTGAAAATGATATTAGTGGGAACTTATCGTCAACACTTAGAGGCGCGTCATTTGATAGATCTTATTGACACATGTTATGTTCTTACTATTTCTAAAATTTAGTTTCTCTATCTAGAATTGATGAGTTAGGATATTGACTTTGTTTTGGTAATGGTAAACTCAATATAATTTATGATTCAATAAAAGTTGGTTCTGAAATTCTGTGTGATGGTTTTTATAGAATTAATTTGGATCTTAAGTTTGCAAAGATATTATTGACCCTACAATCAAGTGTTGGATTG